>NW_028259156.1:5303030-5454545 GCF_977971745.1 Zootermopsis nevadensis | reverse complement strand
AGTATAGGGGTGCTAAAATTGTTGATATTTGAAGACACAGATACAACATAACGGTATATCTATATATATATATATTATGGAGCCCCTTGACCGTTTCAGATAATTTTTTTTCCTCTCTTCTTCGCTGTAGTAGTTATCGTGTCATATGAGACTGAGAGAATGAGTTATCTTACCTCTACAAACAAACAGCTCTGTGTTGAGTGGAAGATTGTGTAACCTCTTAGGTCACGCATTTATTCACAGACTAGCCTTTAGAGATCGAAGAATGCGACGTTGCCAATACATGATCAGAAAGAGCATTTCTTCCACACCAGATCAACTACAAACATCATATATCAGTCGTTATTATTTCCATAATTATGGGCTTTTGAAATTAGGCTTAACAGCAGACCGGGAATTTAAATGCCAGGGCGTCACAAGACGTCCAACCACGGTGAAGGGTTAAAGGTAGAGTAATAAAGGATCTCAACAAGATTTTTATATTTCAGTATTTTTCTGAATTATCTGATAAGTTGAAGATTTCCGTCTTCTGGGTTGTTGCGCTGTGTAGTCTGGTCGATGTTAACCAACGTTTCAGAGTTCATACTGCCTCCGTCATCTGAAACGTTGGTTAACATCGATCAGACTACACAGCGCAAGAACCCAGAAGACGGAAATCTTCATACTCACGGCTGTGAGAACCTCAACTCATACATATCTGATAAGTTATGTCCAAAAGCAACTAACATATTAGTTTTGCTGTATTTGATGCAAGTAATAGCCCCCCAGCAACAGGAATAGCTAATATTTTCCACCCATGCATCATGTTTTAGTTTCTTGGAAGAAATTTAACCTACGAGATAAATGAAATTTTACGTAATAACTTACGAATCAACTTTCTGTCAGAGTCTTGTGTATATAGGATGAGAAAAAAGTCTTGAGTATTATTGTAGCTGGAAGTATAATAGGCTTACTTTCACACGGTCTGTTTTATGAAATATCTGCATAGGGGTCTGAAAATGACAGCAGAGGAAACATGCCAAAATCGTTACTCACTTCAAGTTACTTTCTTGGGAGGAGAGAGGTCTTACCTTTTTCATCTAAGATGCAGTTTATATATGCATCCAACTCCTCTGTCCTAGTTGGTTCTGGAAAAACAAACAGAATAGAGTCAAGGATTAAATTCAGCCTACATTCTTTTTTCTGTATCTAAAAAAGACAGTTTAGTGAATTCACTAGGCAAAACCACGACAACTGGGTATCAAATTAACTGAGAATCATTAAATTTTTACTGCTAGTTGCAGGTAAATACACTGTATATAATTAAACTAGTGGAAATGGTTATCCATAAATGGTACTTTTATTATACTTATGCAATATCAACTCATTTTAATTTGAGGTCACATTATGGAGGTAAGAGCCCCAAAACTATTCTGGGAATTGGCTTATGTATATAGGATGAAAACAAGTCTTCTATATAATTGTAGCTCTCTGTAAAATAAGCTTACTTACACATGGTCTGTTTTATGAAATATTTGCATTGGAGTGACTGATTTTGAGGAAATAAATGGTAGTAAGCACACAGAATGGTGCAGAATCCAAGACACAATGGTCATCCCAAGTCATAAAGTTGTATCAAGGCGGAAGGTGGTCACTTTGAATATTTAAGTAAATAAATAATTTATTTATGTATGTGCTTGTAAGGACAGACATGAAAATTCATTACTTTAAATAAATTCTAAAAGGAAACATTGATATGCATTTTCGTCTCAACATCTTGTGAGTGCAACTGCAATGGACATTTCCACTGATGTCTACGAGATTTACAACATATTTTATGCACATGCTTTGCATAAATGAAACCATTTTAATGCAGCCTCCCTTCGAGTAATTCTGTCGTATTCTTTACAGTATTATTAGGTCTTCTGGGAAAAGAGACCAAATTTGGGAGATGTTTTAATAGTTGTCATTATTGGCTCAATCTAACAATAACACTTTAGGCCTGAAAAATAAAATAATACGTAGGCTATATTAGGAAGAGGCCATACGCAAGTTTACTTTATTGTAAAATTGCCTTCAAGCTTGACCAACCACTGACAATGTAAAACTGTTTTGTGATCACTTTGTTTTTGCAAGGAACTCGGAACACCTGAACGGATTATGATTAAATTTGTTTTTAGGGATATTTCAAACTTTTCTGTGCATTCAAATTCTTTTTTAAAAAATTGGCAGTATC
Organism: Zootermopsis nevadensis; assembly: GCF_977971745.1. NCBI lineage: Eukaryota > Metazoa > Arthropoda > Insecta > Blattodea > Termopsidae > Zootermopsis > Zootermopsis nevadensis. Next base: position 5,452,330 of record NW_028259156.1, on the reverse strand, counting down.
TTACAGGAACAAAATTATTTCTTATGCAATATGTTGAACACAAATTGCCAAGTAGACATTCAATGATGCAAAAATGTTATTAGCAGAAGCTGTAGAGATAAATGGAGTACAAGGTTGACTCATGCTGTCATTTTATGACTTGAAAACTAATGGACTGATTTTGATGAATTTTTGTACTGAAGGCACAAATTTGTCAAATAATCCAAGATGTCCTATAGATGAGCCCAAATAATAACACATTTTGAATAATTGCTGTTTAGAAGACAGCAAAGTTAAAATCTGGAAATGACAGCAGAGGAAACACATCAAAATCTTTACTCAATTCAAGTTACTTTTTTGGGAGGATAGAGGTCTTACCTTTGTCGAACAGGATGCCATTGATGAAGATATCAAACTCACCCATGTTTATACTTGGTATACTATGAACACAGAAACAGAACAATCAAGGATTAAATTCAGCCAACATTATTTTCTGTATCTAAAAAACTGACAGTTTAGTGAATTCACTAGGCAACACCATAACTACTTGGGATCAAATTAAATGAGAATTATTAAATTTGTACCACAAGTTGCAGGTAAATACACTATATATAATGAAACTGGTAATCCATTAGTTGAGTTTGCCTAAATGAATAATTTAATTGTAGTGGTAGAGGGGTTTACTGATGTGCACTTGGACCCTTTAGAAGCATCATGACCAAATACTTGTGATGAGGCAAACAGTGGGAAAATGCTTTGAATATAACACAGATGTGCCTGTGTTATTTATTGATCTCAGGCAAGCTTTTCACAGCATATATAGAATTGAATTATTTATTTATTTAGGATCTTATGCTATAGCTGAAAAAATAATAAGGAACTGAAGGTAAATGAAATATTGTTAGAAATCCTAAAAAATTTGTGCTAATGTTGATGATATTTTCTTGGTTGCAAGAAATGTTCCAGCATTAAAAGAATTATTATCTGCACTGGCAACTGAGGGAAGAAAAATGGTCTTGAAATTAATGAAGTTAAATCTGAATACATGAAAATGTCCTCATTACAAGCAAGAACATACCCTCAAAACTTAGAATTTATTTTACAGGCCTACAATGTGCTTTAACTTAATGCTAAAATACTTTTATTAACATTATATTGCATTAATTTTAATCTATATTAATGTTGGATATGAATACCTTATATTTGGTTCTACGTATTTTATGTCGGAATACATTTCACACGTTTTCAGTTAATATTAGATGCCTCTTTAAATTGGAATTATTGTGATGGTAAAATTTTTAAACAGTTGCATCACCTTTAATGTTTCGTACTTGCAAATAACACGAAACCTTCCATTTTTCTGCAATTAGTTTATTATCCATTTATAACTGAATGATTAATGTTACCGTAATAAGGGATATTGTGCTTAAAATTACAAGTATTTTTCAGAAAATGAAAGAGTACTCACAGGTCGTGCTAAAAAGATTTCTCGTACGATGGCCGTTAAATTCTCTTGTGACGTCACTCCAATCACAGCGATACCAAATATCACGTGAGTGCTATGTCCAATGAATGCGTATTTGCATAAAAAACTATTTAAAATATTCTCGGTAATTAATTTATATAAAATATAATTTAAATTTATATTATATGTGAACTTACATTAGAATTTTTGTGATGATAAGATTTAGAACAACAGTTACGTTATCTGCAATGTACGAAAAAGATCTTTCAATTTTGACGTCACAGCAATCACAGCGATACTGAAGCATTTGCGTGAAGCTGTTTCCGATAGATGTCTGAACACTCGTAGAAATACGATTTAAACCAGTCTCGATGATTAATTTATAGGTAATAATAGATTTAATTTATATAATACACTTGCGCTCCATATGACAGTCTATTAAAATGTTGACCCGAAATTGTTAATGGTTGTTTCCGATCTCGTGTGAAAGAGAATTACATATCTCCAGAGAGAAACTTTCATATGTTCATCAGGGTATTTATACATATTGTCATTGCATGCAAACGTGATCAGATGGTGTAGCAGGTAAGCTACTAACTGATAAGCCACCTCCAAGCAAACGATAAATCTTGAATGGAATGGAGAAGAGAAAACATCACAAATTGCTACAATTTTAGTGGGCTGGTGGCACACTCCTAGTCAGACCCTTTCCATTTCACATTTATCCCGCAACAAAAAATGGTGTATGTTAATGTCTTGCTGCTCAAATACTCCTTAAGAAGTATACTTACAATTACTGTTCCCCACTGCTTCCATCATCAACTACCTTGACATGGTTAGGATTCCTGTCCCATGAGTGGTCTTCCTCTATGCCATCAACTTCTTAAAACTCTTTTTCAAGTTAACACGGCAGCACTTTTTATCAGCGTGTAAAACTGTTGAGTGTTGAGCCAGTTCATTTTCACTTGGTGTGAATTTATGCTTTCAAAAAGTCAACCATCCATTGCTTGTATTGTTTTTCATTTCAAAACCATATACTGATATAAGAATGTTAAAGCCAGCATTAAAAGATTATTTCACTCGTACTCAGTAGAAGAATATATAAATACATGTAAGTAACAATGATGATGGTTTCTCATCATCATTATTTTGCTGTACTGCTGTAGTTTCAAAAATCTGTAAATAACTGTTATGTGTTTGTATTTATATTAGTACTAGAAAGAAGTATTGGGGTATTTGAGAAAATGTGGTAATGTTAGGATACACATTTACATGTACAGATTGTGGTCTTCTGTATTATGACACTATGCAGTCACGTTGCCATTGCTTTTTAGTAATTCCATTGAAACGGTGGTAACCACCTATAATACTACATGTTGTAGTCCAGAAGGCCACCATCCGATCTCACATTGCTGTGAAAACCTCACATATCTTATAGCAGACATGTAGATCAACAAAAGGAATGAGGACCCGAAGTATAATGGAAGTTTAGAGTTCTGAAATGCTGATATGTTGTCTGCATGTTACAGGATGGCTTGCCACAGGCCCTGTCATTGTCATCTTGTCTATCATGACTCATGTATTCAGTGTTGCGTTAGCAGTTGAAGCAAATGCGTGCTCTGGGTGTGTCACACGCCAGACAGGGCAAATGACTGTTGCTAAACTGCTGAGTGACTGAGATATGTAACATTAATTTAGGACAGTCTTTTCTTTCATCTGCATTAAATTACTTTTTTTTTATTTGTGTAATCCTATAAGAACCATTTTTCTTGTGAATTCACTTGGCTATTAAATGGTTTGAATACAAAACATAAAATCTAATAAAAGTCTGAAGGTTGTTGGCGATAGTGCACTTTGTGGAGTATCTGTTTCATAAAATAATAAAACTGTTTTATAAGCTGAATTTTGCTTCCATCTTTCTGTAAAGAAGGAGAAGGTAGAATTCCCGTCTAATTAGTCTGGACTAGGTCTGAGGCTAGCTCAACCAAGGGGCCAACAGGTAGGATTTCTGCCCTCTTCCCCTTTTTTACCTGAAGACAGAAGCAGAGTCCAGATTTCAAAATGTTGTAGTTTTATTACTTCATAATTTAATGATGGACAAAGTGCAAAATAATAATTTTACGTATTATAATGCATTGTCATCAGAAATCTACACAGCCTGTTTAGATTTTGTTTTGTATTCAGACGTTTGTATAGGAGTGTGGATTCACAAGGAAAATGGTTCTTGCAGGGTTACATTAACAGAAAAACTGATAACACAGTTTTAATCATGCAATTGAATGGCATGGTATAATAAATTCTTCTCAGGCTACCAGCCATGTAAGGTGGCTTAATGAAGAAGACCTGGCGTTTCAAGGACGATCTATGTCCTCATCCTCAGGGTACACTTATTTTCCAAACATTGGTGTTTTATTCATTAAACCAACTTACACTGGTAGCCCAAGGAGTTTATTATGCTTAGTTGCCATGAAAGCTTCAGAACATACAAGTGGCATGGTGTTTGTGCATAATGTCATACAAATTAGAAGGACAGTAAAAAAATTCTCATTTGTCCTCCTTACGACCATCCTGATCACTATGTAACTTCTATCACTCATGTTCTTGGCATACTCTGTTCATGTGTTATGTTTCGGGGTGACAGCTGTAAACTGGAAAGCCTTGGAGTTTATTGATGCTATGGAATGGAGCCAAGATGAGAAGGTTGGCATGCCTTGTGGGTAGATTGTTGACATACAAATAGTGGCAGTGCCAATGGGAGCTAGTGGAACATGACCTCTGCTGATTGCATTCTTTGCCTCACGAATATAAAGTTCACATTTACTTTGTAAGTTTTAGATCAAGAACTGCAGGGTTTATTTTGGTGAACTTTGATTATGTTAAGCCATTAAAGGTAATCCCAAATTTGTACTGTTTAATTTTCTAAAATAGGTACTAACAATATGGTGGATGCTCAGAATAGTAAGCTGGTACCCACTCCAGCACTACTGAATGTACGGCCCTGAAATGATAGCAGTAGATAATAAAATATGCAACTTTTGTTAAGGTGTGTGAAATGTGAGGATCTCATGAAGATGGCAATATTGTCCTTTTGAGCTTTTAAGCCATGAGGACTCGTAGATAGACACCTTTAGGTCCACCTGGGATCTCAACCCAGAAGAACATCATCATTGTTTTGTTCAGGTAATTTTTCTGTGGAATGTGAAGCAACAACATGACAGTTTTATAAATATTGTCTTCAGATTTAAGTTTTACTGTGATAACTAATGAGCCTTTATAGCTTGACATGTGAAATTCTGTACAGAGATTGATTTTAAATGTACCTAAAAATCTCATGAAATACTTTGTAAGTCAACAGTTACAGACATGGTGTGAATATAAAACTTTGAGGTTATGTTTGACGAATTTCACATAGTGTGTGTGTAACATACTTACAGTTGCAAGTGATGATGAAAGCATTTGACCTGAGTTGGTTTTGATCATATGATCATCTCTGCATGACACAAGGCCACCAACTCATGAGCTACATTGCATTATAGGAGATGGTGCACAGGCATAATGATTGCAGCTGAGTATAACTGACAGTTGCAACTGTATTTGGTTGAATTCACTATTTGCAGTGAACTCAGTAATTATCCTTTGGGTTTGAAGTTCATCTAATTAATAATTAAAAATTCAGTTGCTACTGCAAAGAACACAATCCATAACCAAAGATCTGTTGTTGATGCTGTTTATTTAAATAATTGGTGTGTAATTTGAGAATCATACGAAACCCATAAATATATTCTGTGGTAAAATGCAGAATTATCGAACATTAAAGATGGTGGCACACACAGCTTTAAAAGGTTGTTATCAGAGTAATGACTACAAGACTAAATTGTTAATTGACTTCACTGGAATGCTGTCTAAACATAGTGAGTATATCATTAGAATGTATTTACATTCTATTGATCCCTCACATTTCAAGCCATGGATGTGGAAGATGTCATAGTATGAATATGAACATTTAGTAGAATAAAATATGAAAACAAAATAAAAAGATGTCAAACCATTGCTAGGACATTCAGGAAGCCAAGGTGCAGAGAATGAACTCAGAAACTCAGTGGGGTCTGCACCTTTCCAGTCTTTTTGTATGTGGCAAAGGAAAACTCATACATCAGAGATGTTTTGATCAAGTTGCATAATTTTAAATGTATTTCTCTTTGCTGCACTGGAGTTCTGTTCTGTTTAGATCCGTATTCTTTTGATCATATTATATGAATTAATTCCCCTTTTTTGCCACTGATGATGACCTCTTGAGGTGGATACACGTTTAGCATTAGTGTCCTTTATAATTTAAACAGTTTTGTTTGTATGTTTATTTTTTATATTCCAATGCTCTATGCGGTATGCAAGGTTTGAAGGGAATTTTCTGTTTGTCATCACATTCAGGCTGACCCTGGGGTTAATTTACCTTACTATAGAATCAATCAGTATCTTATGCTCTTCCCCAAGTGGTAAGAGCATAAAGCTGTACCTCCATCCCCCATACGTCGTCGTGTGGTGATTAACCTTATATGTGTCCTTCTGGAAGAGGGGTTTAAACCCTGTACATGAGGGCAGCTGGACAGTCTTTACCTCTGGGATTTCTGATTTAATAGTGTTTTATTCCATTGCATGGTCAGCTGACATTCTGGTACCAGAAGTGAAGGACTCGGTACTGCAGATTACAAAGGCTGCCATTGGACATGGCTTTGAGCTAATTCCATCAACCTCTGAGATGCAGCATTTGTTGGTCATCTCATTTCTTTACCACAATTCTGTAAGCATTTCTTGTGACCCCCATCCTAGCTACATGTCATGTTGTATGCTCCATTTTTATTTCAGTACCTCATGGTCGTGGTGAGACATGTTCCTTGATAAATCTGACAAACACATGTATTTTAATGACAAAGATTTCAGAGAAATGGTGCATCTGGTACTAAATTAAATATGTTTTTCTTTTTAAACACTTACCAAAAAGTGATAATTATTGGGTTTTTGTTCAGGATGATGTGGTGTGTTTTTATGCACAGTAATGTTGTCTAAAAGCAGTTGAATGTGTGATTAAGTTTGAGCTTACAAAAGAAACAAAGAATTTATGCAGTAATGAGGAATAATATGAATAAAAATCTGAATGAAAATGTCCATTAAACAAAAAAAGTTGGCCTGGACAGAAAGATGTGTATCTTTAGATGTGGATGGAATACTTTGAGGAATTATTAAACTTACAAAGCATTGTTGAGGACAGTACAGAAAATTGTAGTATGTCAGAAAAGGTTACATCTGTAAACAGCAATAACACAAAAGAGAAATAATATGGCATTACGATATGACAAAATATCTGTCAACGTGATTAACACGGTATCAAGAGTCAGGACCCATTGGTTATATTGGGTCAGGAGAAAAATTTTAATACAAAACAGACCGTCAGAGGACACCTGTAAAGGAATTACCAAACCAGTTTACAAGAAGGTAGACAGGAAACTATAAAGGAATTACAGTGGTTTGCTAGACGTTAAAAATTTGCAGAAGAATACTTTGTAATGCAGTCAAAAATTGATGGTCTTGACCAAGACACAGCTGCTCTCACACAACTCTCCGTGAGTTGGAACACGCTCTTGCCACCATTGGTACAGTTGCTGGAAGCAGTTCTGGAATTGCTGGATGTCACACAGAGCATCTTGAGTTGCAGCAATAACTTATTGCCTGCTGTTGAAATGATATCCTCCCAAATGTTTTTCTCTCTTGAGGAAAGAGTCATCGGATTGTGAGAGATCATGCGATTAAGGTTGATGTGATAACACGACAGTATTGTGTTCAGCGAGCGATTTTTGCAGAAGAATTGAGAGGTGTTCTCGTGCAACAGATTTATGTCACCAGTCATTGGTCCCCTTCTGCAGCTGGTGCAACTTTTGTTTGATCTCTCCTTGTTCAGACTTGCATCTGGAATGAATTTGTAGTGCACAGGACCACAAAACTCAGACTACTGGTATCACTTTCCGTTTTGACCTCTCACTGTAACGTTTTTATCACAGTGAATGAGGTGAACTACTGGTCAGTGGATCATGCTTTGTCTGTTAGTGAAAGAGATGAAAAGTCTCATCCATGACAGTGATGGTCCGAGGGAGCGAAAGGTGTTACCAGATGTCAATGTGAGATCACTGCAGATTGTCATCCACTCACTTTGCGTTCAAGGCGTCTCATGCTGATTAACTCGATGCGTGTTCTAAAATCTCTTAAAACTCCATGGCAATTTCCATGTGTTTGAAGATCCTGCACTTTTGTCAACAGTCATGCAGCTCTTCTGACACATGAATTGTCCACCTGGTTCTCTTTTTCTTGGGCAGTTAAATGACTTTCACTACAGTCATTTTCCCTAAACATTTTCTTCCGTCTTTTGGATCTCGAATGCCATTTAAACATGGTAATGCAATGTGGGGAATCTTCTCCGCAAACCTAATGCATCATTTCTAGTGTTTCACAAGCAACATTGCCGAAGTCTTGACAGAATTTTATGTTAGAGCCTTTTTGCAACTTCAGTCTTGTGGAGAGCGTTATTTGGCAGGAACACTGTTTTCTAACTGAATATTCAACAGAGGACTAAGTTACGTTACTGTTGTTCCAGAGCATTATGTCCCAACTGTTGGAGTCGGGAGGAGCATTTCCAGATGATGAAACGATATTGTACCTGGCAGAAATCATCGACGCTATGGATTATCTGCATAAGGTAGGCAAACAGCCCAACTGCAGTTCTGTGCAATAAAATATATTATAACAAGGCAGTTTAAAGCCTGAAGGTAGAATTTTTTGGTTTCATTCAATATGTAATTTATTCACTACATACCAATCATTGTATTCTTGTGTCTTATCATATAAAGAATCGATACTCACACTAGTGTACAATATTAAAATTGAAAGTAGATTATATTGTGCGGGGGGTGGTGGTAAAGCTGAAGTTTTTCCTAACATCTGACACACCTTCATACCAGCCTTCTGGAAATAAGCAACATGGTAGATCCTCACTCATAATCACAGCTACAGATCTGATTGGTTAGGGTTCGTGGTATTCAATTTAATCAGTAACAGTGACAGCTTAGTTTGGGTGGTATATAGCAGAAAAGGAAAATACTGAAACTGCATCTCATTACTGCAGTAAGACTGCAAGATATACCATATTTTATCCCCTCAGTAGAGGTAATTTGTTTCTTTCAGTTAAGAGTCATATGCCGAGACCTAAAACCTGACAATATGTTGGTAGATCTTCAGGGCCACATTGCTGTCGCAGATTATGGTCTATACAAAGTTTGTCAGCTCTGAAGAGGAAAATATTGTATCCACCTTATCATTTATTCAGTTTGCGTACAAGGACACGTAGGCTGTAAATGTAAGCGCAATGTGGTCCGCTGTCCATCAGGCAGTGAGTGCCCTTTATTTGAGGGGTGTCAAAGTATGAGACCTGTAAAGACTTGACAGGCTTCAAGTGACTGAAATTTGACCACAATTTTCACAGTGTGTGTAACTAAAAGATGTCACAAGGCCTGTGAATTTGAGGAGATAAACATGAAGTATAATAGTGGATATTGACACAGATAATCCAAGGGCCTAGTTTAAATATTATCTTCTTCTTCTTCACTTGTTGGACCCTGGCCACCTTAGATTAAATATTATATGAAGATAAAATTTGTGGTACATACAGCCTACTGAGTATGGTCACAGTTAAGGATCTTACTTACGATGGGTGGGGCGTGTGGGGAGAGAAGAAATGCTCCAGAGCGTCAGTGGGAAAATCTCTTGGAAAATGGCAGCGTCAGAAATCATTAAGGAAAGAATCGTAGCATTAAGAGGGATGTTAGAGAAATGTATTCTGAATGCAGGAGCTGGATGGAAGTCGCTCAGGACTTTGCCCACTGGTGGTCAACACTTTTTGACATGATTAATTTTCTTTTCTGTTACCAGACACTTTCTAGTTGTTTTATGCCCCAAATTCCTGTCACATTTACTCAAATTGTTGTTTCCATCTTCAGGGTGATTGTGCATATTCACAGGACGTCACAAGTCAGTATGTGGCGCCAGAGATATTTATCGGTGAAGGCTTCAGCTATGTAAGTTTCTTGTCCATTAACAATATTATAATAATGAGCTCTTGGTTTTATGTGACTCAACCTAATGCGTGATTAATGCAAACTAATAATAATAATAATAATCTGAGGGTTTGGAGCCACAAGCAGTTTGTAACGACACGTGCATAAACTAGTCAGTATATATGACAGGGGGTCGAAGCATTCAACTGGTGCAGTCAGCTGCCTGGCGTCTGGCATGATGACATGCATATTTGTCATATAAAGGAATTTGAAAGCCAAGTACTAGCCAGTCACTGAAATTCAAAATAAGTGTTGTTTAGACTTTTTTCTTATGTGACTCAGCATGAAAGTAGCTTTAAGTGTCTCCTTGTGGTGCATTACACCCAAAAACAGAAAGAAAAATCAAGTAGCTATCAACAAACTTGAAGCTTCAAGGGCATGGAAATACTTCTTATCCTTTACCACACAGCTCCATACTCACTAACTAAAAGGTACGGGAATTAGAACTGAATGAATTTGAGTAGTTTTTGTGATCAAGTTCTCATGACCTACATATCAGACATTCAATGAGGGTGTTGTGAGTGGCTTGGCAGATAACATAATTACATTGTTTCAGTCCACACTATAAGAAAGTTGAGGGTGACTGTAGCCAATTTTCCTATCAAATTCTGGCAAAGTTAAGCCACTGTTAGCACATGGATAGCATCCTCATGTACCCCCAAAAGAATGCTGTAAGGGGAGGAATGACATGCACACAACGTGGTCAAGCCATAGGCCTACCCTTGCCAATAAAATTCTCTTAAAATTTGCGATTTAAGAGTCTATCAGTTCCTTGTGAAAATGTGGAGGCATTCTGTCTTGTTGCAACAGCATTTCAATAGGACATTGTTCTTCAAAACAGGTGTGAGGCATTCCTCTCCTTAAGATGCCTTGAACTGAAATAAACATAAATATTTGCAAAACTTGTTGCAGTAAATAGTATTGACGGAGACACAGCAGTTCGGAAGACATGAAACAATCATAGAACATTTGTAGGTGCTTTCACCACAGAAAAATAGAGAAATGCTCCAGTTCGCTTTGCCGTGTTTCTCTGTCCACCTGTGTAGCATTTTGATAAACACTGAATGGGCTTTAATGGCATTTGATAATTTTCCTGACTTGCCTTCTGATATCATTTATGGTAAATAAATAATAGCGTAACTGTATGATGTCATTTGTAAATGGTGTTTGGTAAAGTGTTTTTCAAGGTTCTGACTGAGCACTCAAAGAAAACCATAAGAAAATTCACCACAATCTCTGGCTGACTAAGAATCAGACAGAAAGCTATTTAAATAGATAAAAGCAGAAAAAGCATCGTCAAACTTAGGAATGTTCCATGTTAACCTAGAGGCAAGAAACTAAGAACCAGTTCACACTAACCACAAGTTATCTATTTGTGGAGAACCTTGTGGAAAATGTATAAGAGTGTGGTGAAATAGAAATGTCTGATTGCAGCTAATACCAGTAATTTTAATTGTTGCAGGAAGTGGACTGGTGGGGTGTTGGAGTCACTGCATTTGTAATGATGATTGGGCACAGACCCTTTGAATATGATGAACATAAAAATGATGCAGCACTTTGTTGGTAAGTATTTTGCATTTGGAAAGAGTTCTGATGTATGTGTTTGCTGTGAACATCATTTTCCTTTGAACACATTTCTGTTGAAATTACTTAACGGTCAACAGATGACTGTCTGTTTTAATTAGCTTCGTTCAGCATATCTTAACTTCAAGTGGTCTTCCACTGTTTATAAACACGTAAACTTATGTCCCTGCAATTGTGTTTATGAAAATTGCAGTTTCTGAGTGATTTTGGTACAATTCACCTCTTCTTCAGTTCATGTTGAGGTCAACCATTTTTATATTTAAAAGAATGCTAAAGATCTTTCTTTTTCTCATATTCAAAATTTTCTAATATTTTTATTTGCATTTTTCTCGTACAAGTGTTTTGTAGCCACATCAGCATCAATAAGATATTCACCTTTTATAGCTTAAAGTCGCCTAAATAATATTTGAACATTCAGTGGTAAATCAAAGAAGACAACTCAGCCATTACAAGGGTTAATGTTTCTGAAGTAAATAATCGCTGTTTACACTGCAGAACTTTGAATTGTTTATTTTTAAAGCAGATTGTGTTTGTAAGTGTCACTATGTCTGTTCCATTTATGTGTTAGAGAGTTGCGTAATGATACTTCAATTAACAAAGTTAACGTGCTTTGTGTGTGTTATCTACTCAGCTATGAGTATGTATACTTCGTTACTGGGAGTGCCGTGAATAAAACACTTTAAACAGACCTCTATCTAACATTGGATGCGTCTTTTAAATGAGATGACTATAATGTAGGAATTATGCAGTGATGGTGGGTGTTAATTTGATTTTGCGTATTCAAATAACTTGTGTCTTTAATGTCAGCACAGAATAATTAGTCTATAGTAACATGATGATACTGTAAGTGTAAGTGAAATATTTATTAGTGTTGTGATTTTAGATCTTGGTGTTTCATAGTGGCAAGTCAGATAAACATTGTTTTATTACGGTCACTGATTTTGAGAAAATAAATGGTAATAAGCACACAGAATGGTTCAGATTCCAAGACACAGTGGTAATTCCATGTTGTAAAGTTGCATCAAGGTGGAAGGTGGCCATTTTGAATATTGAAGTAAAAAGATAATTTATGTATGTGCTCACAAAGATATTAGTAAGGAGAGACATGAAAAATAATTAATGTAAATAAATTATAAAGAGAAACATTGACATGCATTTTCAGATCAAGCATGTCTTGACTTTTCAACCAACCACTAAAGTTGTAAAAATGCTTTCTCATGACTTTTCACAAAGAACTTGGAACAAATGGTTGGATTTTCATTAAATTTGATATTAGGGATTTTTAAAAGTTTTCTGCACATTACATTTTTTGTAAAAAATAGTCAAATATAATGGATATTTTACAGGATCATAATTGTTTCTCATGCAATATGTAGAACATAAATTGCCAAGTAGACATTCATTGATGCAAGAATGTTAATAGCAGAAGATGTAGAGATAAATGGCCCACAAATTTCACTTCTGCTATCATTTCCAGAGTTGAGAACCAATGGACTAATTCTGATCAACTTTTGTACTGAAGGCATTTGCTCAAATTTGTGGAACAACCCAAAATGTCCAAAAGATGAGCCTAGATATTAAACCTTTTCAATAATTGCTATTTATAAGACAGCAAAGTTAGTATTTACAAATTTAAAATCAGAAAATTATAGCAGAGGAAACATGCCAAAATCGTTACTCTTTCTTACCTGAAGAAGTGTACCTAGAGTCCATGTTTTCTCAAACGATTCGTAGTTACTAACACGGTGAATAGGTTTATAATCATTCTAAGATTAGACGCTACTGAAGAAATTAAAAAAAAAAGTTACCAAAACTTGAGAAACTCGTTGTTGGGGATTTCATGAATCTTCTAACTAAAACCTTCTTCATTACAGTTATTTCGGTATATACTTATTAAATTAAAAAGTAAACTAACTAAAAATGTATTAAATACTAATATTTATGGCTGTAATAAATGGCCCATGCAGTCCGTCTCATTAATCTATAATAAATACATTTTATAACTTGCTGACTTACTGTGTTATTCTTGACAATGCTTAATTCGAAAAATTATATTAATACTTTCTCAAGATTCCCTTGTTAATTAAGAAAAACAGTTTTTTTTGACACTAAAATAGTTTATAATTTGTGAATTATTCACCAGTTATTTGATTTTTACCATTCCTAATTACGAGGGTCGCTCATTAAGTAATGCCCCACATTTTTTTCCTCAGAACATATTTATTGAAGATGGCTCAAATTTAGTGACAATATAAATCAATGTTTCCTTTACACATACTATTTTTCCACATAGTCCCCATCAACTTGTACGGTTTTACGCCAGCGTGGAACAAGTGCATGCATGCCTTGCCGGTACCAGCTCTTGTCCTGTGCACGTAGCCATGTCCTCACTGCTTGAATCACGCTCTCGTCATCTTCAAATCTTGTTCCGCGGATAGCATCTTTAAGTGGCCCAAAGAGATGGAAGTCGGAGGGTGCCAGATCTGGACTGTAGGGTGGATGGGATAGCACCGTCCAACCCAATTTGGTGATTTCTTCCCGGGTTCTCAGACTTGTGTGAGGGCGTGCATTGTCGTGCAGGAGCAAAATTTCTGCTGGATGCTTGTGAGGCCGAACTCGTCGAAAACGCTTCTTGAGGTTTTTCAGGGTCCTGATGTACGCGTCTGAATTGATGGTCGCACCTCTTGGCATCACATCCACAAGAATGACCCCATCACTGTCCCAAAAGACAGTCATCATGACTTTTCCGGCGGAGGGAGTTGTCTTGAATTTCTTCTTTCTCGGTGATTGAGGATGATGCCACTCCATTGACTGCCTTTTTGTCTCTGGCTCAAAGTGGTGTATCCAGGTTTCGTCACCTGTAATGATCCGGGACAGAAAGACCTCTCCCTCAGCATCAAAACGCTCCAACAATTCAGAAGAAATCGTTTTCCTTTGAATCCTGTGGTCTGCTGTGAGACTTCGTGGAACCCATCTTGCGCACACCTTCGAATATGCGAGAGCCTGGATAATTGCAATCACACTTCCATTGCTGACTGAAAGCTGTTGGGCCAATTGTCGAGTTGTGATGCGCCGATCCTCACGAATAATGGCATCCGCGCGGTTCAACATGTCTGGAGTGGTGGCTGTGGCAGGACGCCCAGAGCGTGGCAGATCACGGAGCTCGGTTTCTTCACTTCCTGAAGCTTTAACTCTCTTAGCCCAGCGACCAACGGTGCTCCTATCGACTGCACAGCTTCCATACACAGCACACAAACGTTTATGAATGTTCACCACCGTTTCTTTTTCAGCAACAAGGAATTCAATTACAGCTCGTTGCTTGTAACGAGAGTCGTTCACAGACGCCATTTTAACAGTTCACTACAGCTCCGCTATCGGTTGGAATCATTTGAAACTCCGTACACGAACGCGGGAAACATCAAATCTCAAGCATGTAAAAGTACACTTTTCTATCTTCATTATTGGCTGAGAAAAAAAATGTGGGGCATTACTTAATGAGCGACCCTCGTACAAGCCGTGCACATTTGTTCCCACTATGAAGAGGCCGTTACTGTCGATTACCAAAATACAACAGCAACAAATAAATGTTCAAGCACGTAACCCGTTCATGTAGCGAAAAAAATGATGTACTATTCAGATGTAGTTTGCGTCTGACTTGGTTGCTGATGGACATTGCGTGTAAAAATAGGTTTTTAAAAAAGTTCAACGGGGAAATGTGTTTTTAAAAGCAGTTTAATATTTGGGCCAAAGCTTTTTGTGCAGGTAGTGGGTTGACAAATATCGGTTTGAGAGGCGCGTTAATTTTGACTGCACCAAGTCTCGAAGTGAGGTTATACTCATTAATTCAGTGAGTTTAACATAACGTCGCTAATGAAGATGACCCAGAAGGCTAAAAAACCAAGTTATCTCCTTCGAGAGTTGCCCATGCTTGCGACGTGCAGGTTTTCAAAGAGTGTGACAAAATTCCTAACAACTCTAGAAGGGTATGTTGTATATAATTTAATGTATATTTCGTTCTTCTTGTTCGTAACTTTTCACACATTCAATTCACCGACCATTCACTAGAACAATATATTTCAGTCCATTGTGATCATCATTATTTGCGATTCCCCTTTTTTGGGTAACTTTACTGCGAACAGTAACATCTCTTTCCATTCTGAAGAAATAATTCAATGTATTTTGTACGTAATAAATTGAATTCGTTCACTTTCTGGTGTAAGCAGATCATATTCTAGAGACATTTCCGTATTGTAAATTGTTATTATATTTTTCAAATATAATTTTTATTATGTTTTAAGCAATGCAATAGCATTTTTTCATCGCTTTTGGCAGTAGTGAAATACTTTTCTTTCTTTTTCTCGAATTTTGTTATAAATTTTTTCCTTCTAATTTTACAGGAATTTATTCAATTGCCTATATAGGCTTGTTCCATGACACAAGAAACATCTGTAGTCCTCAAATGATAACGTGTGTAATGAATTGTTTTTTTCTAGTTGGCCATCCTGGTTTACAACCTCATAGAGTGTATGACTTCTTGTCACGCATGTGTCTCATCCTTTCGGAGGCGGCCTCTGAGGAAATTGTGTTTCTGTTACAGGAATTACATTGTATTTCTTCAGAAAGTAGAGTAACGTAGTGACTTGGAAAACCATGGAGAAGAAATACTAGGATTTTGTTTATGTATGTATTTGTTGTATTATTAACTGATTTATTCTTAATGTAATATTCCGATAACGCAGTGGGTGTGATATCAGTCTGAGAACTAATTTTTTCTGCCCTTCTGGAATCCTGAAGAAAATAATTAGAGATTCAGTTGTGGTGAGTACTTTGGACAGGTTTATCCAAGTTCAAATCATCCAGGATATCTGTCAGAGTTGACCATATCATGAGAATGTTAATTCAATATGTCTAAAATAACATTTGCCATATGTAGTCTTGCCCTGTCTTGTTGCGAAAATGTTTCCATGTAATGAAATAACGTCCTACACTGCATCTTTCAGACGCCAAGCATGGGGATCATCAGCGCCTCTGATATGCATATTCTATTTATTGATATTTCAATTTATGTGAAACTGAGCTTCAGAGAACAACATGTGTTGAATAAGTGTTTGCTCTTCTTCTAAATATTAATGAGATGAATCACAAAAGATGACTTAGCGAACTTCATCAACATCCGTCACTGCTTGTTGGATCTGAATTTTATAAGCAAACATTTCTAAGTCTTCTTATCATGGTTAAAATGGTTGATTTTTAAGCCTTTTAACCAAGCTCTTGTGGTAGCCATTTTACAGATTTTCCTTGGCTACGCATAAGTGCTGTCTGTATACATGCAGTGTTTTCTGGTATCCTCACAAACATCTTTCTGCCAACCCAGAACTTGTATGTTCAATCTTTTTCACACACATTTAAATTGTTGATCTTTTTGGACCTTCTCTGCAGTCTCACTCTAAAATCGCGCTGCATCATACAGCACTTCCAGTTTGATAAAACAAACTGTTTCATACAAATCACACACTGGTCACTAGTGTACGCAGCTTGCTTATTAATGCTTGCTTAATGTCCCGCCCAGGAAGCACTGCTAATTGATCAGAATACTCTAACATCTTACATGTTCAATGATACCAAAATGTCAGTGCGGTATATCAGCAAATATTGGGATTTGTAACAACAATGTCTTTTCTTAATATTTTGTGTGGGTGTCAAACCTGGTTTCTCACCCAAAGGGAAGAACATAAGTAATTTTGACTGGATATTGGGAATGCGTATGTGCATTACATTTAATCTCAGTTTCATAAAATTCCATTTTTTTATTTATTCTTTTTAGTATTTGCAGAATATTGTTTGGTTCTTGAGATATGTAAATCAGGAGGATACCTGGGTGAAATTCGTTAAGTGTGCCCTTCATTTCAAATATATCACATTATTTTATTTGTTAACAACTGTTGTGTTAAAGCAGAAATGAGCAAATGTTCAGGTATAACCACAATATGATGCAAAAATACAATCTGATACATTATTAATACTTATGTATAACACATAAAATCAAAGAGTGTGTTAACAGAAATAGGCATTATATATGAAATTTTGAAACTTCTTGAATTCTGTAATTCTGGAGTAGATTATCTTTGAATGATTCTTCATCTAGAGCAATGATGCAGGAGCAGCTTGAAGTATTCTGTGTAGTGCTTAATTTTTAAAATTCAAAATCAGCTCTTTTATTTGGTGTAGTATATTTTCTATTCTTTATTACCATTGTCTTCGACTTAATTTCAGTTGAACTTCATATTATGATAAAATATTTGTTCTGAAATTATTCTCATACCAATTTTAAAGTGATTAGCGTGTTATTAACAGTTTATAATTTATGTTATATGAAGTGTAATGGACATGGGGTTGCTATTGGACACAACCAATTTTACCATTTCTTCCCACTCTGCTACTATCAGCAACAGTACAAACAAAAGGGGGATCACTTGTAAGAACTTAACTTTAACATAACTTTAAGAAGATACAATTAATTTATATTTATAAGGAGGTATGGATAACAATTTACACCATGATACATTACGCAGTATGCCCATGAGTTAAGCTGCCAGTACAGATTTTAGTGTGGTTCAAGATTGAATTATACAATTTTTTTAATCATTAGGCAACGGTCAAAGGAAATTGGTTTACTTAAAAATGAATACAATAGTAATATACATATGGAAGTGGGGAAACTGCCCAAACTAATATGTAAAGCAATGATTTTCTTGGAAGCAGGATAAACACAGGCTGGAAGGGAATTTAAAACACAGGACCCAGATATAATTTAGAATCAACACCCACTTTCCAGGTCATACAAACTGAACAACTTGTTCAAATTCTTTTCCTGTGAATGTAAAATGTATTTCTTCAAGAAATAACTCTGCCTTTCCATGTGGTGAGTACAGAAATGTGTACATACCTAACATAGTTTTATATCCTTCAACATATACTATGATTGAAATCTGTATTGACTTCTGAACATACCACACACTGTGTGAATTGAAATTACGTATATTTTTTTGTTTAGCTGTAATGACAGGCATGCATGAACATCATCATATTACTACAATATTGCTCATATGCATTATTCAGAGTACAACTCTTTCCCTCGATTTTTGAGATATCTACCAAAATTTTATAATTTAATTTTAATTTTACAGCAGAAAATGGGTATAATCAAGATGGAAAATGATGTTGATGTTCGAAGTGAAAAAGTTTCCGTTGGCGTGGTATCTGATGAGGTTCATGTACAATCAGGAACTTCAATAAAGAAAGATGAAACTGAGGTAAGCCTTCCATTCAGATGAGCTTTTTTTTCCCCTGTTCATTTATACAAGTGCCTGAGTGTTTCTTTTTTAGTGTATGAGTTGTTATTATCTGTGAAACAGTTATAAAGAAGAACATTACTGTACCTTTTACCCTAACTCTGATTTGCTCCTGTAGTGCTCGAGGGCTGTAAGAATAATAGCAAATTGCAGTCTGAATTGGGTAGTGTACATATATATAGTCGTTATCTTAATTTGTAATACAAAATAACATAGACACCTTTTTCAGGCCTGTAGAAGATCTGTGACCCAGTAATTGTAAATAAATACTAAACAGTCAAGGATGTTACAAATTAAATATAATGCATTTGTTCATATTTGTATCTTGTTTGAAAGCATGTGTGCATGTGCGAACACACTTATGCATGTGTGTGCTTATCTGGAAATTTTTACGAGTAAGAATTTCTTTCCATTATTCATTTAATTTGCTTTATTTTTTTTTTCCAGATTTGTTTTCATTTTATTTTTCCACTTACAAGTCTTACAATAAATCTGGTTTGACAGAATCTTGTATTTTGGTGTGAAGATTTTGTTATAAATTACAACCCTGCCCATTTTATTCTATCTTTCGTTACTTTAAGAGCATAATCTAAAGTAAACGTGTCTGTTCTCACAAACTATTTGGTAATGTACACTGTAATGTCATTAACGTGGTAGTCTGTTTTTCATGATATACTTCAGCGTGTGCAGTGCAATATTTAAATGTTAATATGTACGCTGAAATGCCCTATTTACCATAAATTGTGTTATTAGGTTATAATATATGTCCCTATATACACTGAATTACTACAACACCACAGTCACCTGTTAAAATAGTTAAGAAGGTTACATGCAACAGTTAGTATAAATGAAAAATATATTTCCAATTCCATATTCATACTACATTTTTGTTACTGTTAGTGTCCACTGATCTCCAAACGTCCGTGGCTTTGTCGTGTTTTCGTGTTAAGGCTGGATGCTCGTATGATGTTGGGTTGGTGCAGTTCCTTCTATGTAGATATGTTTACTGCATTTTGGTATCTTGCTTCTTGCTGTGTGTTCTGTTGATACAATCTTCTGTGAGAATTTTGCCTTGGCGTCGTTCCTTTATCGCGGTTGCGTTCCCGTGAACAGAAACCATCCTTGTCGGGACTCGAACTCAGTGCCGAGGCCTTCGTTTCCGAAATCTCCTCTTCAAAGCAAAAACTCAGATCCTGGCGTCTTTGTTCTACCTCGCTTGGTTTCGGTGCTAAAGGAAGCGCCCTTGCCGGAAATCGAACTCAGGACACTTTTCCCAGAGTTCTGACCTTCCAGTGTTTTCTCATGTGTCTTAAGGAATAATCGTGCCATGTTTCTTCTTCACGGGCCACAAGCGAACGAGTAAAGAAATGTCAACCCTCAATTTCGAGTTCCACAGTATTTACTAAGGAGGAAATACGACAGCTTCTTACAAATTCATCTTCTGGGTCTCAGACAGTCTTCGGGCTTGTGACTTTAGTCAGTCAAATCATTTCCCAGGAACAAAAACATAATTTGCCTTAGCGCCACTCTTCCCTAGTGCTTGCTATCCGAGCAACAGAAAACATGTTTCCCGGGATTCGAACGAAGGAAACATTTTTCTCTGGCCCATCGCCCAGGACCCTCAAAAATCATCTTTAAAATTAATCAACTATACTGAAACCACACGTTATTTTAAATAAGGGCAATGAAATTGAAATTCTTTCTTACGCCTCTTCTCATTATTTCTAAATGTTCGCGTATTCTGTTCTTATAGGGAAAGTACTTAATATTAGTTATTGACTTCTTACATTCATGACTGAATGTAACTAAATTATAACTTAGAGTAATTCTCTTTGTCTTTTTTCAACTACCAACAATGTGCAGATATTGACCGACAATGGTCAGCTTTTACGTGAACACCTGCTTGCATAACAATGTAAGAAAAGGCATTGGAATTTCTAACCCACACCTGCAACAATCTTGCCTAAGCATCCCGTAAGGCTCTTTTCTCATTTATTATACATGCCGTATAATAGCCTGAATGAACCGTATTGCACTCCATTCCTTTACCTAAGAAACTAATTGTTGCGTCATCTGTATATTCGGCATTGTTGCATTAGTATATATTGGCATCAACAATGGGCTTTAGTTATTGCGGAAAGAGCTGAGCTGTGAATCACTTGTAGAAGAAGTGCGTCGTGGAGTAGATAATTTTGTGCTGTTAAAAACGTTTTAGAATATCACAATTACTTATATAAGAATTATTAAGAAATCTTGGTTATTGCGGTTGGACATCGTGGTCTCTTACAATTGAGCGAAGTTTGAGGTAAGGATTCATATTTATTATTATTAATGTTCATCACATTTAATGTTTTCATCTTCATTTGTGAACTCGTGCAAGAGAATTAGGCTTGTCTTCTTTTTAACACAATTTCAAGTAATATTGGATTGACTTCTGTTTGTTCACGGCATCATCGATAGTAAAATAATATTCCATTAGGCAATTATCATTTTAAAGGAATAAAACGTGATTCGTAGCCCAGAATCTTAATAAAATAAATGGATCTTAAGAAGTGGGTTATATATTCTGAATAACAATCTTATAACTTTTTATCTCTTGATACATCGACATTATTAAAGCGTTTTGGGGAACTGTGAAGAATTTTTATTTCGATTTTACAAGCCTAATTATCGACGAATCTCTCTCTTATTATCTCCCTACAACAGCAGATTAAATCGGGGAATGCTTGCTATTATTGAGTGCAAAGTATTTATGGGTGCAAAACGTGGTCTTTCACTTTGAGGGAGGAACATAGACTGAGGGTCTTTGACAACAGAGTGTTGAGGAAGATGTCTGGATTCAAAACGGAAGTGGGACAGATAATAGAGAAAAGTGCTTGACGAGCTCCTCACACGATGTTGTTGGGCGGGGGGGGGGGGGTAGCGGAGGGCAGGAGAGTGGTGCTTACAAGGCCTGAAGGGAGGAGACCTCTGGGAAGACCTCGGCGTAGGTGGGAGGATAACATTAAGATGGACCTCAGGGAGATGGGACTCGATGGAGCGAACTGGCTCAGGATAGACCCCGGTGGCGGGCTTTTGTGAACACGATAATGAATCTTCTGGTTCAGTAAAGGAAGTGGGGTATTCTTTGACGAGCCGAGTACCAATCGACTTTTCACAGAATATCTTGTACATTGCAGTGTGTGAGTAGCGTGATTTAGGCCTGATCTACGCATGCGTTAGAACAACTTTGAGTTTTTGTGACTATCCAACTGTAATTTTCGCGTTCAATTGATAAATTTAAAATACATTTTGTGCTCGTAGTTTATATAAATATGTAACTTAGGCAGGAAAGTCCTTAATCACGTAAGCTCTTAAGCACTTTTAGTTCTACAGAGAGAGAATAACTCGAAAATTTTATGCTTATGAAAAGGCGTAATTTTCTTTTTCCAAAATTTATTTGTTAACTGTCTGGTTCTGCATCAAAGGTCACGCAATTTCTATGGCATATTCTATTCGTATTTTTTTTAAAATCGGTTCACCAGAGTAGATGCATCTAAGACTTTATAGATTACATTGATATTTTATACGTAATGTCTACGTAGTTTACATATGAGAATGTACTTGAATCAGATTTATAATGTTATTGTCCAGACCGTAACGAATAGGCCTAGGTCATGATCAACGGCGTATTAGTTGTTCGGTGATAAATATGCACATTTTTAGCGATAAGAAGGTGAAAGGGCACAACTGCACTGACCAAAAGTCGACAAACCCAAAAGCTGCCATTGTTATGGAGACTCCGCTCCAGGTGGTGAAGTTATTTCCTGGTTATTTAATTAACAGTACTGCCACTCTAAACGATAATTGTGAAAATGAAGTAAAAATGATCCACATTGTGTATTGAGCACGTTGCACCAGTGCGTCATGCTATCAGTTACCCGTTACCTGAAGACGGTCACTGACGCCAAAGCATGTTGTAATGACAACTCTTGAACAAATATTATTGTTTAATTGAAGCTTAAATTTTTATAAATGCAATGGGAACAACAATGACAAATAGAAATGAGGTCCATGATGAAATTAGGAGTAGAATTCATTCGGAAAACGCTCGATTGTATTCACTACCCAAAATACTGAAGGTCAGGATACATAAAACAGTGATTTTGTATGGTTGTGAAACATGGTCTCTTATCTTGAAGGAAGAACGTAGATTACAAGCGTTTGAAAACAGGCTCCGATGGACTGGTCATATAGCGCATGGGGGGGTGGTAGGCAAGGTGTGCATACAGATTTATGGTAAGGAATCCTTATGGAAAAGACCACCGGACAGACCAAGAAGGAGATGGGAGGGTAACATCAAGATGGATCTTCGGGAGTTGGGCTGTGACGATGGCTAATGGATGGAGCTGGCTCAGGATCGTGGCCGGTGGCGGTCTTTGGTATTGTTGGTGTTGAACCTGCGGGTTCTGCTACCAGGGAGTTAGTTAGTTAGTTAGTTGGTTAGTTAGCTTTACTTACAAGGTTTTTACGAGGCATGCGGAGAATGTAGTACACAAGGGAAAAATGGAGAAATGAATATAGAATTTTAGTCGGAAGACCTAAAGTAAAATACCACCAGGGTGGATAATATTAAAAAGTATCTTAAAAGACGTAGAATGCCAGGGTGTGGACTGCATTTATCTGGGTCACGTTGTGTGTGCGTGGGAGGAGCTGTTATGAACAGGGACATTAATCTACGGTATCCATAAAAGTTGTTTACTTTATTGCCCGGATTAATTATTACTAATTGTCAAAAATGCCTCTTCTTACTGGAGTTTCTTAATTAGGCACGTCGGTATTTTGTCATGAGCTGAGTTTGTAAGATCGCCATTAATCTTACGTCCGCATTTATCAGTTTTGTAGTTGAGAAAATTAATAAACATGGCTTCAGGGCGTCTGAATCTGAACAGACGTTTGCTGCCATTTTATCTCCTGCTTTACTTTTATTTACTTTAATTAGTTTAGTTGAGCGTATATCAACTTCAAATGGTCTTCCACGGTTTATAAACACGTAAACTTATGTCACTGAAATTGTGTTTATGAATATTGCAGTTGTGAGTGATTTTGGTACAATTCACCTCTTCTTCGGTTCATGTTGGGGTCAACCATTTTTATATTTAATAAAAGAATGGCAAAGACCTTTCTTTTTCTTATACATTTCTTATATTCACAATTTTTTAATATTTTTATTTGCATTTTTCTCGTGCAAGTGCTTTGTAGCCACATCAGCATCAATTATATATTAACTAACCATTTATAGCTTAAAGTCGCCTAAATAATATTTGAACATTCAGTGGTAAATCAAAGAAGACAACTCAGACATTACAAGGGTTAATGTTTCTGAAGTAAATAATCGCTGTTTTCGCTGCAGAACTCCGAATTGTTTATTTTTAAAGCAGATTGTGTTTGTAGGTGTCACTAGGTCTGTTCCGTTTATGTGTTAGAGAGTTGCACTACATGGCGTAATGATACTTCCATTAACAAAGTTGACATGAGCTATGAGTACATGTACTTCGATACTGGGAGTGCCGTGGACAAAACACGTTAAACAGGCGTCTATCAAACATTGGATGCGTCTTTTAAATGAGGTGACTTTTATGCAGAAATTATACAGTGACGGTGTGTGTTAATGTGATTTTGCGTATTCAAATGACTTGTGTCTTTAATGTCCGCACGGAATAATTAGTCTGTAGTGCCATGATGATACTGTAAGTGTAAGTGAAATATTTATTAGTGTTGTGATTTTAGATCTTGTGATTCAAAGTGGCAAGCCAGACAATCATTATTTTATTGCGGTCATTAAATAGGACTAATTGTTTATATTTATACACACGCAAGCCGACTCCAGTGAGAAGTTGTCGGAACACTGAGCTAGGTTTTCATACTTGTATGATAAAATAAAAAATAAAAATTGCTTGCATCACCACAACCTCAAATCCTACATAGAACGAAATATGACTGGTAATAAGACAAATGTGGAGGGGTGCATTGTTAAAATGTCGGCCAAATTAAGCATGTCGTACATAAGCGAAAAGTGATTACAATTTTGAGCCTTCTGGGTTGTTTTGGATCTCCTATTCAGAGGCCGAAGTTTCAGTCATGTAACGTAAGTAGCAGCGACCATTTGTTATCTTGAGAATGTTGAAATAAAAAATGTTCCCCCACACCAGAATATTATTGCTAAATGTTTCAGTACACATACTCGTGTATTGCGATACCAATCTCTTCCTGGTCTTTTCAAAGTGTGCATTTGTCAGTAGTGAGTGGCCAGCCCACTGCCTCCGCACAATTTCTACTCTGTCCTTATTTTTGTCTGCTAGAGCCATCTATTTAACAAAAAACTTTAACCAATTTTCTAAAAACAATTTAAGTATTTAACTGAAAACAATTTAACTATTAAGTTTTAATTATTCTAAATTGAAATTGTCATGATATCTCCCACAGTAGTTGCAAACTGAATATCGTCCATTTCTGGAATCTGGAAAGGAAATAAACATTTGGATCAGAACAGGAACTGGAATTATGGGTAACAAGTATGGAAACTGATGCAGCGAATATCTCGCGTTAGGCGATCTCTACGGATGCAGGTTTTGAAGGAATTTGTGACGAAACTCAAGGTGAAAGACACTGGACTTATTCTAGTTACGTGGACTTTTATGTAAATTACACGCTTCAAACTGATTCAGCAGTTTTTGGGGTGACTTCTGTTTGACCCACAGTTCCATCTACCTGTCATAACCTGACCTGGTGTTGTAACTTTTGTGTCGTGTGATTTTGAACTGCACGGAATTTACGAGTCGGAGAGAGGGCTGGAAATAGGTCAAATACTTTCACGAATCAGTGTTGGGCCCACGTAATTGTTGTAATCCAAAGCAGAGTTGACCCTAACCTCATTGTTAATAAACTGCTGAATGTCGACTTCTTCAGTGGCGTCCAGAAATCCTTGTTGACAATTAAGGCCAAATTCTGCCGAAAAATAATGCTCAAAAGCTGGCAGAGGAACATTTGCGTCTTCTGCCCCTCTGCCGGCGTCACAAAAGAAACTCAGTGAGTCTGTATTTCCTTCTGTGCTCGACTGGGTCTTAGAAGGCGGTGAATTTTCGCCGATTTGATTTTGTCCCTGAAATTCAGATGACGCAACAATTAGTTTCTTAGGTAACATAACAATGCACGCAGGAGTTCATATAAAACCTTATCATTGTTGTTGACGACAATAATGCAACACAACAATGCCGAATAAACAAATAACGTGCATTGTTGTGTTTGTTTACTGCCGTTGACAATCGGCTTTCGGGTCATTGCGAAAAGAGCTGAGCTGTGAATCGGATGGAAGAGAAGTGTGTTGTAGAGTAGATAATTTTGTGCTGTTAAAAAAAGTTTTAGTTTTTATTAAATTGAGCATTGCTGGAGGACATCGTGGTCTCTTACAATTGAACCAAGTTTACAGTCGGATCGGAGCAAAGGCAGCAGACCACAAAAATCAAGGGTTGACAACCAAGGTCGTAATTACCAACCCACGTCACAATATTTTTTCTTTTTGGTGAGCAGTGGAGGAAATAGACATTAGTAAGTGGAATATTGGATGTTTAAATTTCTTTTAAGTTGCTTGTGTTTAACATGGATGTAAAAACGTTTATTAGGTGTAATTATATAATGAGAATACCGTGATAAATATCGCAATTGCAACTGTCTACTAACAAGCCAGTGGTACTTAAAAAAGTGTTTTCGGAATTTAGTTCCTAAGAATGAATTAAAAGAGATCCAATTCTGATTTGTGATTTAACATTACGTAGAAATGTCTTTGAATATTACAAATTTATAACTAACTAGAGACGTAGGTTGCAGTGATTAACATCTTTTTTGTCTGGAGGTATTAGAAACTATGCTTGGGAGCCCTAATTCAGACGTTTAGGCTAGACTGCCTTGATATTACCGGCTACAAAAATTAATATGCTAAAGAATAAGCACTACATTTGCTAAGTTCAAATATTTAGAAGCAATAACAAATAATCAAAATTGTATTCATGAATAAATTAGGGACATATTGTATTCTGAGAATGTCTGCTACCACGAAGTTCAGAATCTTTTGTGCTCCCATAATATTTGTATAAGATTAAAGATGATCTACACAAAACACAGCTCTACTAATTGCTGTGGTTGGGTGTGAAACTGCTCAGGATATGATAAAATAGCAGTGTTTTTTTAATATAGTAACGACAGTAGAGATTCATTAAAAGAAAGGGATTTCTTGAGCAGACGAGTGTCAGTTTTGTCAAGGGAGACCACAATATGAAGTTCGCTTAAATGATCGTACTAATAGTCTAAATATTCTGTTGCAGTTATATTGTTGTTACAAGGACCAGCACCTTCGATCATGGCCTACAAAGACAAAGTACCGGCAGGGATGATAACTTTTATGGAGCAATTATTCACTGTACTACCCAGCAACATCTGCCCCACTAAAGTAGTCTGGTTCCTGTTCATGATGTTTATGACTTTATGTGTTTTAAGGGTAGGTACAATGTCTCTCTATCTGACTGAACATGTCAGAATAAAGTCCTGGGGTGTATATATGGTGTAAGTGGCAAGTAGAGAAAATTACATAATGAGTTACTTGACAGTTTGTAAACTTTTAGATTAGCCCAATCAAGCGGAGGATTTATTTGCCACGAAGGAAAGAAAGAAGGGCTATGCAGTTTTCTGTGGATGATAATGAAAGTGAGAACTTTGTAAATACACATGTGTGGATGTAGGTTAACACAGAAATAAAAATTAGGGACAATATAAACATGTGAAGTTTAGTAATCTCACTCCTCAAGATGCAGTGATGTGTCTTGGTCATCATGATAAATCTGGGGAGCTCTTGAAGTGTCAAGAGTGAATTTCATAGTGTCAGCTAACTGACATTTTTAGAGGTGCTTGCTACTTCTGTCATCAGGGAAAAGGATCAAAGCTGATGTGTTAATTAACGTCCTAGAAGACAGTCATATTCATACTTGTTGCTGTGAGAACCTAAAATCTCACCAATGTCAGGGATGACCATGCACCAGATATTTAAGCAGTTTCTTAGAGATTAGACAAGCACTAGTCCAATCAGAGGTGATAATCTTTGTATCAAAATGAATTGCACATATATTTTGACAAGGAATATTCATTTTGGTACCACTGATCCAAAATAAGATATGCATTTATAGGAAGTGTATTTTTTGAGGGCTGGTGTACACACATGCTTTAAGTATTGTTGACCAATTCATTTCTAAAACAAAACAGAATAAATGCATGTTTGTGTACATATATAGGACTAATCAACAAACCAACTAATTGCAATTTGTTGGTTGCTTCTGTTTATCACTATCTGAATGTCTTGTCCCTCTATTTCATTTAGGCTGTTTTGACACATGTTAAAATTCACAAGTTGCCAACAGTACTGGCTCAGCACTCAGCTTTACAGGTCTGTTGTGAAGAAATGTTACAGTAAAGTGTTTGGCACCCCTGTTTCATATTGAGAAAGTTCTGTGCTGAAATCTCTGCCTGCATATTTTTGTTTTGCCAAATTCATTGAAGACCTTTCCATAAATAACAGATTACTGTGACACACAAGTGTAAATGTTATTTTCTCTTGGTGGCAGATCATTATACCAGAGATGAAAGCGATGTACCATGTGACTGTCGCGAACATAAATGACTTTCTTGAGACACTGAGATGGATGCTCCATAAAGAAGATGCAGTGCTTGTGCGGTTGGTAAGTGTGGAGCTCTTTGCTATCATCATTTTTCAGGGTGTGTGGAATAAATATCAAACTTAATCAAAATTAATACTTTTTAAATAATCAGATGCATACAGCAAGCAATATTTAAACTGCCGTACTCTTTTATGAGTGCTGTAATTATCAGACTTATTGAAGATTTTTACACCGGTAACAGAGTATTATCACACAAGCCTGTAAATGTTATTTTCTCCTGGTACTACGGCTCCAAATAATTTGAAATGAATATTAATGGGCCGAATCATGTGTGATATTTACACCTGCACTTAATTAGACACAAAGGATGTTCTTGAGTACTACGGAATGATGGAATTGACTGTTGCTTTGGTTATGTGACCTTTTCAAAATCCTTACTTTTGAAATATTTTAATATAATTATAAAAACAGTAGATAGAAGTAATTGTAACAATTAAAATAATATTAATATTCAGAGAAAATAAGAGCGTATAAGCTTGGTCACAGAAACATCTTGGATTCCCATTCATGTGGAAATGAAGAATAGAGAAACATGTCAAGACTGTAATGCGAATCTGTATGTAGTTTTGAACTGCTGAACATTAATGTGATATCTGGTACTCGCGGTTCATGAGGTCAGAGGCTACTGTTATTCACTTTGCATATGTTTGTACATAAGTTTTCAACTTAACATTTGTTTGGGATGCATCTTTTTTTAAAACAGTTGGCGACAAATGCAGAAGCTTTCAAATAATTCATTTATAGTATATCCATTTACATTTACATAGGTGAGATTATTTTGAGGAAGTTAACAGTTTCAGAATTTTTTTAATTTTATTCATTATTTGCTTTACAATTCTATGAACTCTACATGGAACATTTCTGATATAACCTCAACATCTGATGCAATGCAAGGTGGAGATTTTTTTTAAAAAGAAGTGTGTTCTAAAGCCTTGGAATATTTTCTCTCAAGTATGAACTTCAGGTGCATATTCTGTTGCAATGAAAGAGACATTTACCTCTTTCACTTAAAGTTGGGAAGTGCACTGTGTTTTATTTTGACATGAACCTGTTTTACAGAAAACTAGACAGACTCATGGGCCAAATATTTTGTTCTGTTCACCACATGCAGTCCATGGGCTCTATGTTGCATACCTCTCACTTACTGGCTAGAACAGCCTTTATATCATTATCATACAGCTTTTAGTTACCAATGTCATCAAATTTAATCCACTTACAACAGAATCAAATGCATAGAGCAATGTGAACATGTCCTTGTCTATGTAAGTACTGTAAATACCAAATTTAATTGATATCTTACAACAAATATCAGACACGTGTGTAAATGTTGTTTTCTCCTGGTTGTAGATTCGCAGCCAAGAGCTACAGATAGATGATATGACACGTCGCATTGAATCAGTGATGCGGGTAGTTGAAGAGCAGCAATCACTATATCAGCAATCAGTATGTATAGAACCCTTACTGCCTTTTTGTCCATGCTATCACATAAATGCTTTATAACCCTTTATACTTTTAGCGATAATCACAACACAGTGTTATGTTACTCAAAAATGTCATAAGTGAATCATAGGGGTTTTTGAAGTACTATTTTAGGAATTCCCTCACTACATGTCATGGGTAGTAATTTTAACATGGAATGAAATATCTTTTGTTAGATACAGTGCTGTTTTTATAAGTGGCCACTGTGAGCTGAATTTGCATTGATGACAGTAGCTAGTTCCTTGTAGTCTGTTTCTTAAAGGCCATTGGCAATAGAAGGGAATGACCCGTGGCCAGTATTTGCCAAAGAGTTGTCAGATTTAGGCAGGAATGAACGCTACTTTCATGGGTTTGAATTCCACTCAGTTTATGCATATTTATGTGTGTGCTTATTTAACAGTGACCAAGCTTACTCATTGCCATATACCTCTCAGTGTGTTAATTCTGCCATGAGTTATTTCTTTTCTTGACACTTGAGTCTTAAAAACTATTGCAGGTGATTGCAAAGAGTCGTCAAACGAAGGAACTCATAATGAATTGTCAGATGTAAAAGTAAGAAAGAAAGAAAGCCTGAAATTATTACTAAGTTTTATACGTTTCCTCTGGTTATGTTCAAAATCAGTAGCTCTAAGAGTTATGCCTATTAGTTTTACCTTCTTTATCTTTCTGCATGTAAAAACTCAAGAGCCTCTGAACAGATATTCATAAGAAATGTGTTATAAAGCCTTGGAATATTTTCTCTCAAGTATGAACTTGAGGTTCATATTCTGTTGCAATGAAAGAGACATTTACCTCTTTCAGTTAAAGTTGGGAAGTGCACTGTGTTTTATTTTGACATGAACCTGTTTTACAGAAAACTAGACAGACTCATGGGCCAAATATTTTGTTCTGTTCACCACATGCAGTCCATGCGTTCTATGTTGCATACCTCTCACTTACTGGCTAGAACAGCCTTTATATCATTATCATATAGGTTTTAGTTACCAATGTCATCGAATTTAATCCACTTACAACAGAATCAAATGCGTAGAGCAATGTGAACATGTCCTTGTCTATGTAAGTACTGTAAATACCAAATTTAATTGATATCTTACAACAAATATCAGACACGTGTGTAAATGTTGTTTTCTCCTGGTTGTAGATTCGCAGCCAAGAGCTACCGATAGATGATATGACACGTCGCATTGAATCAGTGATGCGGGTAGTTGAAGAACAGCAATCACTATATCAGCAATCAGTATGTATAGAACCCTTACTGGCTTTTTGTCCACGCTATCACATAAATGCTTTATAACCCTTTATACTTTTAGCGATAATCACAACACATAGTGTTATGTTCCTCAAAAATGTCATAAGTGAATCATAGGGGTTTTTGAAGTACTATTTTAGGTATTCCCTCACTACATGTCATGGGCAGTAATTTTGACATGCTATGAAATATATTTTGTTAGATACAGTGCTGTTTTTATAAGTGGCCACTGTGAGCTGAATTTGCATTGATGACAGTAGCTAGTTCCTTGTAGTCTGTTTCTTAAAGGCCACTTGGCAATAGAAGGGAATGAGCCGCGGCCAGTATTTGCCAAAGAGTTGTCAGATTTAGGCTGGAATGAATGCTACTTTCATGGGTTTGAATTCCGCTCAGTTTATGCATATTTATGTGTGTGCTTATTTAACAGTGACCAAGCTTACTCATTGCCATATACCTCTCAGTGTGTTAATTCTGCCATGAGTTATTTCTTTTCTTGACACTTGAGTCTTAAAAACTATTGAAGGTGATTGCAAAGAGTCGTCAAACGAAGGAACTCATAATGAATTGTCAGATGTAAAAGAAAGAAAGAAAGAAAGCCTGAAATTATTACTAAGTTTTATACATTTCCTCTGGTTATGTTCAAAATTAGTAGCTCTAAGAGTTATGCCTATTAGTTTTACCTTCTTTATCTTTCTTCATGTAAAAACTCAAGAGCCTCTGAACAGATATTCATAAGAAGTGTGTTATAAAGCCTTGGAATATTTTCTCTCAAGTATGAACTTCAGGTTCATATTCTGTTGCAATGAAAGAGACATTTACCTCTTTCACTTAAAGTTGGGAAGTGCACTGTGTTTTATTTTGACATGAACCTGTTTTACAGAAAACTAGACAGACTCATGGGCCAAATATTTTGTTCTGTTCACCACATGCAGTCCATGCGTTCTATGTTGCATACCTCTCACTTACTGGCTAGAACAGCCTTTATATCATTATCATATAGGTTTTAGTTACCAATGTCATCGAATTTAATCCACTTACAACAGAATCAAATGCGTAGAGCAATGTGAACATGTCCTTGTCTATGTAAGTACTGTAAATACCAAATTTAATTGATATCTTACAACAAATATCAGACACGTGTGTAAATGTTGTTTTCTCCTGGTTGTAGATTTGCAGCCAAGGGCAAGAGATAGATGATATACGTCTCATTGAATCACTGATGCGGGTAGATGAAGAGCAGCGATCACTATATCAGGAATCAGTATGTATAGAACCCTTACTGGCTTTTTGTCCACGCTATCACATAAATGCTTTATAACCCTTTATACTTTTAGCAATAATCACTACACATAGTGTTTGGTTCCTCAAAAATGTCATAGTTGAATCATAGGGGTTTTTGAAGTACTATTTTAGGAATTCTGTCACTTCATGTCATGGGTAGTAATTTTAACATGGAATGAAATATCTTTTGTTAGATACAGTGCTGTTTTTATAAGTGGCCACTGTGAGCTGAATTTGCACTGATGACAGTAGCTAGTTCCTTGTAGTCTGTTTCTTAAAGGCCATTTGGCAATAGAAGGGAATGACCCGTGGCCAGTATTTGCCAAAGAGTTGTCAGATTTAGGCTGGAATGAACGCTACTTTCATGGGTTTGAATTCCGCTCAGTTTATATATTTTTTATGTGTGTGCTTATTTAACTGTGACCAAGCTTACTCATTGCCATATACCTCTCAGTGTGTTAATTCTGCCATGAGTTATTTCTTTTCTTGACACTTGAGTCTTAAAAACTATTGAAGGTGATTGCAAAGAGTCGTCAAACGAAGGAACTCATAATGAATTGTCAGATGTAAAAGAAAGAAGGAAAAAAGCCTGAAATTATTACTAAGTTTTATACGTTTCCTCTGGTTATGTTCAAAATCAGTAGCTCTAAGAGTTATGCCTATTAGTTTTACCTTCTTTATCTTTCTGCATGTAAAAACTCAAGAGCCTCTGAACAGATATTCATAAGAAGTGTGTTATAAAGCCTTGGAATATTTCCTCTCAAGTATGAACTTGAGGTGCATATTCTGTTGCAATGAAAGAGACATTTACCTCTTTCACTAAAAGTTGGGAAGTGCACTGTGTTTTATTTTGACATGAACCTGTTTTACAGAAAACTAGACAGACTCATGGGCCAAATATTTTGTTCTGTTCACCACATGCAGTCCATGGGCTCTATGTTGCATACCTCTCACTTACTGGCTAGAACAGCCTTTATATCATTATCATATAGGTTTTAGTTACCAATGTCATCGAATTTAATCCACTTACAACAGAATCAAATGCGTAGAGCAATGTGAAGATGTCCTTGTCTATGTAAGTACTGTAAATACCAAATTTAATTGATATCTTACAACAAATATCAGACACGTGTGTAAATGTTGTTTTCTCCTGGTTGTAGATTCGCAGCCAAGAGCTACAGATAGATGATATGACACGTCGCATTGAATCAGTGATGCGGGTAGTTGAAGAGCAGCAATCACTATATCAGCAATCAGTATGTATAGAACCCTTACTGGCTTTTTGTCCACGCTATCACATAAATGCTTTATAACCCTTTATACTTTTAGCAATAATCACTACACATAGTGTTATGTTCCTCAAAAATGTCATAGTTGAATCATAGGGGTTTTTGAAGTACTATTTTAGGAATTCTGTCACTTCATGTCATGGGTAGTAATTTTAACATGGAATGAAATGTCTTTTGTTAGATACAGTGCTGTTTTTATAAGTGGCCACTGTGAGCTGAATTTGCACTGATGACAGTAGCTAGTTCCTTGTAGTCTGTTTCTTAAAGTCCATTTGGCAATAGAAGGGAATGACCCGTGGCCAGTATTTGCCAAAGAGTTGTCAGATTTAGGCTGGAATGAACGCTACTTTCATGGGTTTGAATTCCGCTCAGTTTATGCATATTTATGTGTGTGCTTATTTAACAGTGACCAAGCTTACTCATTGCCATATACCTCTCAGGGTGTTAATTCTGCCATGAGTTATTTCTTTTCTTGACACTTGAGTCTTAAAAACTATTGAAGGTGATTGCAAAGAGTCGTCAAACGAAGGAACTCATAATGAATTGTCAGATGTAAAAGAAAGAAAGAAAAGAGCCTGAAATTATTACTAAGTTTTATACGTTTCCTCTGGTTATGTTCAAAATCAGTAGCTCTAAGAGTTATGCCTATTAGTTTTACCTTCTTTATCTTTCTGCATGTAAAAACTCAAGAGCCTCTGAACAGATATTCATAAGAAGTGTGTTATAAAGCCTTGGAATATTTTCTCTCAAGTATGAACTTCAGGTTCATATTCTGTTGCAATGAAAGAGACATTTACCTCTTTCACTTAAAGTTGGGAAGTGCACTGTGTTTTATTTTGACATGAACCTGTTTTACAGAAAACTAGACAGACTCATGGGCCAAATATTTTGTTCTGTTCACCACATGCAGTCCATGGGCTCTATGTTGCATACCTCTCACTTACTGGCTAGAACATCCTTGATATCATTATCATACAGGTTTTAGTTACGAATGTCATCAAATTTAATCCACTTACAACAGAATCAAATGCGTAGAGCA
The DNA here is from genome assembly GCF_977971745.1 of Zootermopsis nevadensis. Classification (NCBI taxonomy): domain Eukaryota; kingdom Metazoa; phylum Arthropoda; class Insecta; order Blattodea; family Termopsidae; genus Zootermopsis; species Zootermopsis nevadensis. Next base: position 5,417,690 of record NW_028259156.1, on the reverse strand, counting down.
ATGTGAACATGTCCTTGTCTATGTAAGTACTGTAAATACCAAATTTAATTGATATCTTACAACAAATATCAGACACGTGTGTAAATGTTGTTTTCTCCTGGTTGTAGATTCGCAGCCAAGAGCTACAGATAGATGATATGACACGTCGCATTGAATCAGTGTTGCGGGTAGTTGAATTGCAGCAATCACTATATCAGGAATCAGTATGTATAGAACCCTTACTGGCTTTTTGTCCACGCTATCACATAAATGCTTTATAACCCTTTATACTTTTAGCGATAATCACAACACATAGTGTTATGTTCCTCAAAAATGTCATAAGTGAATCATAGGGGGTTTTTGAAGTACTATTTTAGGAATTCTGTCACTACATGTCATGGGTAGTAATTTTAACATGGAATGAAATATCTTTTGTTAGATACAGTGCTGTTTTTATAAGTGGCCACTGTGAGCTGAATTTGCATTGATGACAGTAGCTAGTTCCTTGTAGTCTGTTTCTTAAAGGCCATTTGGCAATAGAAGGGAATGAGCCGTGGCCAGTATTTGCCAAAGAGTTGTCAGATTTAGGCTGGAATGAACGCTACTTTCATTGGTTTGAATTCCGCTCAGTTTATGCATATTTATGTGTGTGCTTATTTAACAGTGACCAAGCTTACTCATTGCCATATACCTCTCAGTGTGTTAATTCTGCCATGAGTTATTTCTTTTCTTGACACTTGAGTCTTAAAAACTATTGCAGGTGATTGCAAAGAGTCGTCAAACGAAGGAAGTCATAATGAATTGTCAGATGTAAAAGAAAGAAAGCCTGAAATTATTACTAAGTTTTATACTTTTCCTCTGGTTATGTTCACAATCAGTAGCTCTAAGATTTATGCCTATTAGTTTTACCTTCTTTATCTTTCTGCATGTAAAAACTCAAGAGCCTCTGAACAGATATTCATAAGAAGTGTGTTATAAAGCCTTGGAATATTTTCTCTCAAGTATGAACTTGAGGTTCATATTCTGTTGCAATGAAAGAGACATTTACCTCTTTCAGTTAAAGTTGGGAAGTGCACTGTGTTTTATTTTGACATGAACCTGTTTTATAGAAAACTAGACAGACTCATGAGCCAAATATTTTGTTCTGTTCACCACATGCAGTCCATGGGCTCTATGTTGCATACCTCTCACTTACTGGCTAGAACAGCCTTTATATCATTATCATACAGGTTTTAGTTACCAATGTCATCAAATTTAATCCACTTACAACAGAATCAAATGCGTAGAGCAATGTGAACATGTCCTTGTCTATGTAAGTACTGTAAATACCAAATTTAATTGATATCTTACAACAAATATCAGACATGTGTGTAAATGTTGTTTTCTCCTGGTTGTAGATTCGCAGCCAAGAGCTACAGATAGATGATATGTTACGTCGCATTGAATCAGTGATCGATGGAAACAGTGGAAGTAATGAAGTGGAAAATGGAAATTGTGTGACAGAAGATGATGGCAGTGAATCCGAGAAGGAATACACCGATGGTAATCAGGTGAGTGAGACAGAGCAAAGACGAACAACTAGCAACAGAATCTGAGTTTAGAATATAGTGTAACTGAAATTGTATTTGATATGAGGCTGTGACACAGGTTTTGCCATAATTCCATTTTCTCTTGTCAGTATTATTCTGCCACTGATGCATATTGAATCATTTTGCCATCTGGTAGGTGGACAAAGGGCTTGTTAGGGTTTGCAGTTCCACAGAGATGTAATCTCACCCCATTCCATTCTGAACCTGAAAAGAGGTCACTGGAGTTCATTTCTCCATGAAGATAAAATTTTCAGTTCCACATAGGTACTGTGTGATCGAAAAGTCACTTGCCCCATACTAACATTTGTACTGATGTAGCAATTCAATACATTTGGATGGATTAGTAAGTGCACAATATTGCTGCAACTATACAAGTGCTCACACATGTCATATTGTGTTATGAGCTGCTCATGCCAGTCCATTAGTTGTTTTTCAACAAATTCCAGTACTAGAAGCATGCGTTGTTGAACACTACCTAGTATTTTGTTCCTACTGAACTTTGCAGAATAAGGTTAAAGGTGCACTTCCTGATAATCCTGTGGCAAATAAATTGACAATCTTTCGTCTGGCGCACTGTTTCTTTGACAAAATTACTCTTGATCTTGCTGCCCTGAACTACAGTAAAATTCTATCTGTAAATCAATGTAGTTCTTGTTGTAAGTAGTCATGTACTATGTCTTTCCACTCTGTGAAATACTTCGCGCGAAAGACAAATTGTATTGGACAGTAATTGTGAAACTCTAGAAACAGTTTTTCTGTTTTAAATTGTTCCTAGCAATAGTAGACAATGCCTGGAATGATCTGCAGAAATATTGTGGCACTGTTCAAGTTCTGAATTAGTTGTGGGAATGTGTTTCACTGTTATTTATTTTGTAAATTGTTTGAAAATGAAAGTAATAATTACGTTTATAGCAGTTAGGAGATAATGCCCCTGGTTCAGTGAAGCTGTATGAAGTATCTGTTCATCCATCTGTTCAACTTTAAAATGCATTAATCAATCTTGTACATGTGGCCTGATAGAGGCAGCAGTTCCAGAAAGATGTAATTTAATCTCACCCCACTGAATTAGGATCCAGAAAACAGGACAGTGGACTTCATTTCTCTGTGAAGATGAAATGTGCAGTTCCACGTGGGTACAGTGTGTTGAAAATTCATACATCCCTTATTAAAATATTTCGTATTGGTTGATGTTCGGTGTAATCAAACTGGATTAGTAATTACACTATGATGCTGTTGAAAATGAAGGTAATAATTACTTTTATAGCAATTAAGGAATAACGCACCTGCTTTAGAAGAGCCCTCTTTTAGAGCTGTATGAAGTGTCCGTTAATCCATTTCACCAACATTAAAATGCATTAATCAATCTTGTAAATTTTAATTTATGTTTCAGGAGAATACGCTTTGTTTAAATGAAGAAATAATAGAGGGAGAGGAAGAAATTTGCAGCAATGACAGAGAAATCTTGCAAAAGACTGGCTCAAATGAGTTAAGTGACCAATCCACATTCCCTACTAAAGTGGATAATCACTTAATTCGAGAAGGTAATGAAGAAGCAACTCGACAGCGGCTGAAAGAGGACGATGGCGAAACAGGGGTGGTAAGAGACATTTTAAGTGTACAATATAGCATAACTACAATGGCATTTGAAAAGAACCGCTCGCCCAAGTTACTCTCCCCTAGTTGTTCTGTTTTTCCCTGTCAATATTCCACCACTGCACCATATTACAACATATATCATTACAGGATGTGGACATGTGGCCTGATAGAGGCAGCAGTTCCAGAAAAATGTAATTTAATCTCACCCCACTGAATTAGGATCCAGAAAACAGGACAGTGGACTTCATTTCTCTATGAAGATGAAATGTGCAGTTCCACGTGGGTACAGTGTGTTGAAAATTCATACATCCCTTATTAAAATATTTCGTATTGGTTGCTGTTCGGTGTAATCAAACTGGATTAGTAATTACACTATGATGCTATTGAAAATGAAGGTAATAATTACTTTTATAGCAATTAAGGAATAACGCACCTGCTTTAGAAAAGCCCTCTTTAAGAGCTGTATGAAGTGTCCGTTAATCCATTTCACCAACATTAAAATGTATTAATCAATCTTGTAAATTTTAATTTATGTTTGGGAAATTGTTATAAATACTCGCATACTCACCAGTCCTGCAGTCCAACTGAGCAACAAAAAACTGTAAATTTCTGAGGTCAGAGCAACTATACCCAAATTCAGTCATTCAGTAGAGAATAAAGCAAGTCCAAGTCAATAGACATGACTTTGGCGACATCTAAACATCTCTTATTGCATGCAGATATACGATGTATAAGCATTGGATTTCATAATCTCAGAACTGTGCTTCCTGTCGCACCGATTATGTTCAGAAGATCAAGACCAGTTCAGCACCATAAAAGTGTAAACGATGAAGTCACTACACATGAAGAATGCTTGATAAGAAGACGAATGAATATGCATATGTCAGTGGTGGATTGCTGTATGCGTCAAAGATAATTAAAAAAATATAATTCCCTACTAGGAAGAAGGGATATTTGTTTATAACTTGATCAGATATAAAATACTTCTATTCTAAGTAAATATGACAGCAACACACCCGATGGTATTCCTTCACTATAAGATGTATGGCAAAACACTTGGTGTGGAGTCCTGGCTTCTTTGGACACATGTCAGAATAAGATGACATTTCTCCGCTGCCTTCTTTCACTATTATAAGGTACACACAGTCTTACAAGGAAAACTATGATTGAATTAGTGCAAAGAAGAAGGCTTGAATGATATGCTGACACTGTTTGGCAGCCTCAGTTTGACTCCAGATAACGTAAAAAATTCGTAAAATATGTGGCGGACTCAGTCCGACATCAGACCGGAACTCCGATTTTTAAATGTCGGACTCAGCCCAACGTATGACCGCAAAGGGTTAAGAGCTGTGTGAAGTGTCCATTAATCCATCTCTCCAACTTTAAAATGCATTAATCAATCTTGTAAATTTTAATTCATGTTTGGAAAATTGTTGTAAATACTCTCATACTCTCTAGTGCTGCAGTCCATCAGAGCAAAAGAGCTCTGTAAATTTCTGAGGTGCTAGCAACTATACCCAAATTCAGTTTGACGCATGTTTGAAAATATAAGCAACTTTTCTTGTGCCTGTATGGTTATATACACATTTACTATTTGTATTGATACTTAAGTACAATTTCTGTCTATGGCATGAGAAATGTGTCATGTGAACAGCAAATTCTTTCTGTATATCGATTCTGCCGGACAACTCTGTCGTCACTGAACATAGTTGTTAATATGACATTTTTAGAATTGTGTGCATACATTTCATAACTTGCTAACTTATAGGAACAGAAAAGAACTGTTATGATATTCTGTGTACTTGGTAAAATTGTTCCATCCATAACATTGTTGGGTCATGCTTAAAATGTTTCAATGTTACAGAAGTTTGTCCCCAAGCCAACAATAATGGAGGAAAGAAATGAAGTTTATTCATCTTCTTCTGAATCCTCTGTACCATCAGTGCTGCAGGAGCAGGAGGGAGATACAAGAGAAGAGAATGCATCTTCTTGTGAATCTGCCATGCCAGTGACGATGCAGAAGGAAGATAAAATAAAGGAGAATGTATCCCCCATGTCAGCAGTTGTACAGGAACAAAATAAGAAGAGGAAAAACCTTTTCCCCTGGTTCCTCCAGAAACGTAAACATGCAGGAGCGAAACAAAAAGAATAGTGAAGGGGATTGTTTTTGTTTGGAATCTTACATGCCAACAATAATGGAAGATCATGATGCATCATATTGTTGCAGACAGAAACAGTGCTTACTACTTTACACAATACAATCACCGCCACAAGAGTGATAATAAAGTAATAAGCACTGTTTCTGTCTGCACAAACCATATATTTATAATACATTAAAGATGGTTGTCTTCTGGGATTTGTGCAGCACTAGTCTAGTAGAAGCCTATTGAAGTTTCAGGTCGGTTTCCTGCCTCTGTTGTGAGGTACTTTTCTCTCTAGACTGCTTCCCTATTCAGTGTTAAGGTGGAAATAAATATGGGTGTTTCTGGGTTGTAGCACTGTATACACTGGTATAAACAAACCAATAACTATTAACACTATGATGGACACTATTGCCATACGCGTTTCAACCTCAAGAGGTCATCATCAGTGGCATCAGGGAAATTAATACATTTAGTCAAATGGTTCAAACTAGATTTAGAATTAAAAATGAAAAGGTATATGACAAGACTTTTGAAGTGACACTGCACTAGATGCTGTTATTCACAGGAGTAGAATTTGCGCTTAGCTCCCTTTGTTCGGTGGCCGTAGCTGGTCTCGGCGAGCTATAGTCGCGTCGTCTGTACCTTCGAACTCCAGAACTGTGGGTGAGAGACTGTCAGTTGGAAATGCAAGGGTATATATAAGCTTGAAATCAGAGGGCCAACTACTGAAAAAATTTTACTTTCTCCTGTTTAATGCTAGGTCAGATAATACGTTAGAATCTTTGGTGTTTTGTTCGTTAACAATGGCCTTGTGTATACTACTTTTGTATATATGGATTTTTTCTAAAATATCTGGCATTTTACCCTTTGGAGCTATTCTTAATATGTCCATGATATCATCTATGGGGCCATATTCATGTCCGTGTTCGAGGATGTGTTGTGCATATTTCGATTTTGTTAAATTGAATCTAATTTTGTGGACATGTTCTTTAAATCTAGTTTTAAAATCCCTACCGGTTTGGCCAATATAGACCTGCTCGCAGCTTCCGCATTTTAATTGGTACACACCAATATTATTGTATTTGTTATCTTGTTTTCTTGAAATGCATTTGAATTTTACTGTGTTGTTAACTTTGTATGCTACTTTTACAAGACTGAGTGTGGTAATTACCGAGGAATTTCTCTGCTATCAACCTCTTACAAAATTCTGTAAAACATTCTTTTGGCAAGATTAACTCCACATGCGAATGAAATTATTGAGGATAATCAGTGTGGGTTCAGACGAAACAGATCAACGATTGATCAGATCGTTTGCATTCGTCAGATACTAGAGAAAAAATGGGAGTTCGGTGGGACCGTACATCGATTATTTATAGATTTCAAAAAAGCCTATGACTCTGTGAAGAGAGAAGTGCTATATAATATTCTTATTGAATTTGGTATACAAAACAAGCTAGTAAGTCTAATAAAAATGTGCTTAAATGAAAGCTGTAGCAAAATTCGTGTAGGTAAATATTTATCTGAGACATTCATCATCAAGAACGGTCTAGAATATGCTATCAGGAAAGTCCAAGATAGGCAGGAGGGTTTGCAATTGAATGGGACACATCAGCTATTGGCATATGCTGCTGATGTTAATTTATTGGGGGACGATATGAATACAATAAAGAGGAACGCAAAAGTTTTACTAGAGGCTGGTAGACAGGTGGGGCTAGAAGAAAATTCACGAAGAACTAAGTACATGTTAGTACCTCGTCGACAGTTAGGCAACAGAATTATCTTAGGGTGGCTAATAAATCCTTTGAAAGTGTTACATAGTTCAAATACTTGGGAACGATAATAACAAATCAAAATGATACTCATTAGGAAGTTAGGAGGAGATTAAATTCTGGAAATGCTTGCTACTTCTCAGTTCAAAATATTTTGTCTTCCCGTCTGATTTCTATGAACCTGAAAATTAAAGTGTACAAAACAATAATCTTGCCTGTTGTTTTGTATGGGTGCAAAACATGGTCTCTCACTCAGAGGGAGAAACACACATTGCAGGTGTTTGAGAACAGGGTGTTGAGGAGGATATTTGGGCCTAAGAGGGAAGACGATGGAGGTGGAGAAGACTACATAATGATGAGCTTAAAAATCTGTACTCCTCCCCCAGTATTGTCAGGGTGATTAAGTCGAGAAGAATGAGATGGGCCGGGCATGTAGCGCGCATGGATGGGACAAGAGGTGTGCAACGGGTACTGGTTGGGAAACCTGAAGGGAAGAGACCGCTGGGGAGACCTAGACGTAGATGGGAGGATAATCTCAGGTGGTATCTATGGGAGATAGAAGTTGAAGGAAACTGGATTTTGTTGGCCCAGGACAGGGTCCGGTGGAGGGCTTTGGTTAATTCGATGATGAACCTTCGGGTTCGGTAAGCCATCTAGTTAGTTAGCATTAGAACACTCACTAAGATATTCAAAAACACAAACGTAAAAGTAGCATACAAAGTTAACAATACCGTAAAAATCAAATGCAGTTCAAGAAAACAAGATAACAAATACAATAATAGTGGTGTGTACCAATTAAAATGCAGAAGCTGCGAGCAGGTCTATATTGGCCAAACCGGTAGGGATTTTAAAACTAGATTTAAAGAACATGTCCACAAAATTAGATTCAATTTAACAAAATCGAAATATGCACAACACATCCTCGAACACAGACATGAATATGGCCCCATAGATGATATCATGGACATATTAAGAATAGCTCCAAAGGGTAAAATGCTAGATATTTTAGAAAAATTCCATATATACAAAAGTAGTATACACAAGGCCATTGTTAACGAACAAAACACCAAAGATTCTAACGTATTATCTGACCTAGCATTAAGCAGGAGAAAGTAAAAAATTTTTAGTAGTTGGCCCCCCTGATTTCAAGCTTATATATACCCTTGCATTTCCAACTGACAGTCTCTCACCCACAGTTCTGGAGTTCGAAGGTACAGACGACACGACTATAGCTCGCCGAGACCAGCTACGGCCACTGAACAAAGGGATCAATAGCTAAGCGCAAATTCTACTCCTGTGAATAACAGCATCTAGTGCAGTGTCACTTCAAAAGTCTTGTCATATACCTTTTCATTTTTAATTCTGAATCTAGTTTGAACCATTTGACTAAATGTATTAATTTCCCTGATGCCACTGATGATGACCTCTTGAGGTCAAAACGCGTATGGCAATAGTGTCCATCATAGTGTTAATATTTGTTGGTTTGTTTACTCTATATTCTAATACACTAGACGGTATGCAAAGTATTAAGACTGGTATAAGTTTACCACAGTTTCAGAGGTCTTTGCTGCCTCCATTATCAGGCCGATGAGTAGCCATCACCTTGATGATGGAGGCAGCAAAGACATCTGAAACTCTGGTAAACGTCTACCAGATTACAAGGTGCTACAATCCAGAAGACAGCCATCTCTGTTCTCACCACTGTGAGAGAACCTCACATCCTACAAGGTGGTACTTTGTCCCCGCAGATTGAGATAGTATGTGTCTGTAGACTCTCTCCATCGTCAGTTGAGAGGTGGCAGTACTTTTGTGTATATGAAAGGCCTTGCCATTCAGCCCTGAAGGTGGAGACTATTTTTCTCTACTGATTCTTGTAAAAAAATAAGGGCTTGAAGATGGTGACAGTAATGATTCTCCGATTCTACAGAAGACTTGATACAGCACAAAACTCAGAACAACATCACAGTCATATAAAGGAGAGAGCAAATTTTGAATTGGTTTTCGTAGAATGTTTGTTCTCTGTAATATGGTTTGACCTAAGTACTTTTTGGGGTAATCTTGGGAAGCCAATTGTTAAAAATCTTTGTTCTTATGTATATCATTATGATGGTTTTTCACTTAATTTAACTGGTGTTATTAAATGCATATGGATTTCAATGTTTTTAAAAAGATTATTTTTCTGGTTTGATTACCTATGTAAAAGATATTGATTCTGTTGGTATTGACAAGGAATTGTCATTAGAATTCTGTAATAAATCTTTTGCCTTACATATATTCGCACCATATGGTATGTGTTTATCCCATTCACTGAATACTACGTACCTGTTCATCTGTGTCTAAATGGATGACAAGAGTGATCTGCGGTAGTGTGTTTCCTGTAAATGTCAAAACTAAATCTGCTTTCTTGGTTGTTTGTGTCAACTTGCTGTTACATGAGGTGTCATGGGTTGATGTTCTGTAGGCCGGCACCAAGAATGGTATCCTCTCATCCCAGTCTGGTGCATTAAAAGACCATCCTCGTATGCTACTCAACCATCTTCACATAGTATGCCATGCTGTCTGACGGCAAGCAAATAGGGGTGGTCCATGTCATGTTTATCCCAGCTGATAATCAGAGTTGTCCCTTGTTACTGTGAAGCTCTCTCAGGACCCTGAAGTATCAGCATCTGGTTCCTGGTTCTGTCTTCTCGGATATTGTGCCCTGTAGAAATTTACATATGTTTCAGACGTTCTTACTGGCTCCACTGCCAAGGCAATTATGATCATCCTGATGATGAAGGTAACAAGCACCTCTGAAACGTCTATCCGTGTCTACCAGACTGCAGGCTGTAACAACTTAGAAAAGTACCATTTTAAGGAAAATAATTGTTCAGAGATAATTTGTTGAGGCATTAAAAGAGTATGCATGACTTTTGATCAGATTAATTGGTTAATATTTTCATTTGATTCAAGAAAGACTGTTTATTGAAGACAAGTTTTTGATAAGTAGTTCTGACTTATGGCTGTTATAATTTCCATACTACCACATCCCTTTAAGTGCCTCAAACAAGCCCTCTTTCAACAGTAAATGTTTACTAATTAATAAGATATTCATTTAACCACAAGGCAAGCATAAAAAGGTGTACTTTGAATTCTCTTTCATGATGGTAACTGATAAAATATTTAATTTAGATTGGTTGCAGATGATAACAAAAACATGCAAATTATAGGAAACACATTTGCTGTTTATTAGCAACTACATACATCTTCATGATATCAAAGATTTGAGGTCGTATCTGCCAAGTTTTAATTTGGTAATAATCAGTACTAATGAATGTTATGCACTGAAACCACAAGATTGCATATTATGCAATTATAGTATCCCCACTAGCCTCACCATATAGATTGAAAAACTTGAAGGAGAAAAGGCATCTGAATTTATTTCCTAAACTGCTTCAACAATAACATGGTCACAACTATATTTATAGTAACATTTGGTTTACCTTACATCTTGAGCTCATGAAGAAGCTACTTATAGACTGGTCAACGGGGATTTGATTACTGCCAGAAACACATATTGATAAGTGAAATAGAGGATAAAGTTCATCACACCCTCATGTAACTTTTGTATGCATATTTTATTTCAACATTCTCAAGATAACAAATGGTCGCTGCTAGTTACGCTACATGACTGAAACTTCGGCCTCTGAATAGGAGATCCAAAACAACCCAGAAGGCTCAAAATTGTAATCACTTTTCGCTTATGTACGACATGCTTAACTTGGCCCACAGTTTAACAACGCACCCCTCCGCATTTGTCTTATTACCAGTCATATTTCGTTCTATGTAGGATTTGAGGTTGTGATGATGCAAGCAATTTTTATTTTTTATTTTATCATACAAGTATGAAAGCCTATCTCAGTGTTCTGCCAACTTCTCACTGGAGTCGGCTTGCGTGTGTATAAATATAAACAATTAGTCCTATTTAATGACCGCAATAAAATAATGATTGTCTGGCTTGCCACTTTGAATCACAAGATCTAAAATCACAACACTAATAAATATTTCACTTACACTTACAGCATCATCATGGCACTACAGACTAATTATTCCGTGCGGACATTAAAGACACAAGTCATTTGAATACGCAAAATCACATTAACACACACCGTCACTGTATAATTTCTGCATAAAAGTCACCTCATTTAAAAGACGCATCCAATGTTTGATAGACGTCTGTTTAACGTGTTTTGTCGACGGCACTCCCAGTATCGAAGTACATGTACTCATAGCTCATGTCAACTTTGTTAATGGAAGTATCATTACGCCATGTAGTGCAACTCTCTAGCACATAAACGGAACAGACTTAGTGACACCTACAAACACAATCTGCTTTAAAAATAAACAATTCGGAGTTCTGCAGCCAAAACAGGGATTATTTACTTCAGAAACATTAACCCTTGTAATGTCTGAGTTGTCTTCTTTGATTTACCACTGAATGTTCAAATATTATTTAGGCGACTTTAAGCTATAAAAGGTGAATATCTTATTGATGCTGACGTGGCTACAAAACACTTGCACGAGAAAAATGCAAATAAATATATTAGAAAATTGTGAATATAAGAAATGTATAAGAAAAAGAAAGGTCTTTGCCATTCTTTTATTAAATATAAAAATGGTTGACCCCAACATGAACCGAAGAAGAGGTGAATTGTACCAAAATCACTCACAACTGCAATATTCATAAACACAATTTCAGTGACGTAAGTTTACGTGTTTATAAACCGTGGAAGACCATTTGAAGTTGAGATACGCTGAACTAAACTAATTAAAGTAAATAAAAGTAAAGCAGGAGATAAAATGGCAGCAAACGTCTGTTCAGATTCAGACGCCCTGAAGCCATGTTTATTAATTTTCTCAACTAGAAAACTGATAAATGCGGACGTAAGATTAATGGCGATCTTACAAACTCAGCTCATGACAAAATACCGACGTGCCTAATTAAGAAACTCCAGTAAGAAGAGGCATTTTTGACAATTAGTAATAATTAATCCGGGAATAAAGTAAACAGTGACCCAGATAAATGCAGTCCACACCCTGGCATTCTACGCCTTTTAAGATACTTTTTAATATTATCCACCCTGGTGGTATTTTACTTTAGGTCTTCCGACTAAAATTCTATACTCATTTCTCCATTTTTCCCTTGTGTACTACATTCTCCGCATGCCTCGTAAAAACCTTGTAAGTAAAGCTAACTAACCAACTAACTAACTAACTAACTCCCTGGTAGCAGAACCCGCAGGTTCAACACCGACAATACCAAAGACCGCCACTGGCCACGATCCTGAGCCAGCTCCATCCATTAGCCATCGTCAGAACCCAACTCCCGAAGATCCATCTTAATGTTACCCTCCCATCTCCTTCTTGGTCTGTCCGATGGTCTTTTCCATAAGGATTCCTTACCATAAATCTCCATGCACACCTTGCCTACCAACCCCCCATGTGCGCTACATGACCAGTCCATCGGAGCCTGTTTTCAAATGCTTGTAATCTACGTTCTTCCTTCAAGATAAGAGACCACGTTTCACAACCATACAAAATCACTGTTTTATGTATCCTGACCTTCAGTATTTTGGGTAGTGAATACAATCGAGCGTTTTCCGAATGAATTCTACTCCTAATTTCATCATGGACCTCATTTCTATTTGTTATTGTTGTTCCCATTGCATTTATAAAAATTTAAGCTTCAATTCAACAATAATTATTTGTTCAAGAGTTGTCATTACAACATGCTTTGGCGTCAGTGACCGTCTTCAGGTAACGGGTAACTGATAGCATGACGCACTGGTGCAACGTGCTCAATACACAATGTGGAACATTTTTACTTCATTTTCACAATTATCGTTTAGAGTGGCAGTACTGTTAATTAAATAACCAGGAAATAACTTCACCACCTGGAGCGGAGTCTGCTGTTATGCACAACCTTCAACTCCACAACAATCACAGCTTTTGGGTTTGTCGACTTTTGGTCAGTGCAGTTGTGCCCTTTCTCCTTCTTATCGCCTAAAACTGACAATAACATTATAAATCTGATTCAAATACATTCTCATAAAAGCCCAACTACATTTATAATAAATAATTAATAATATCTAAACGTCTTGTCTTTAAAGGACTTAATATACTGAACAAAAGCACAAAAATAAATATTCGACAACGTCCATCACAGGCGTTTTCGGCTCTACTTAATATTTCGCAGTACATTTAAATTCGCGACAAATAAATTACTACCCTAGAGAACGAAATTTTTCGCCTTGTCAACTTGGAAGTTTATTCTGATCCCTGTTTTAGTAATTGTATTTCCCAGTAAGTTAAGAAGAATTTTATTTGGATAAACTCATCTCACTTCCCTGTAAACATCTTCTTATCAATTCAATTCAAAGCAAACAATTACTTACCGCAGATCGAAAGCAGCTGAAACATTAATTCGTTCTTGATATGCAGACAATTAAAACAAAACACTTCAACGAACAGCGGATTCACAGAGACGGACGGATCGAATCGCAAATTCTCTATAAACAGCCAAACCACAACTGACAACAACACAACACTCGCAGGTCAGAATCCTCAGAAGGAATGAAGAAATTTGGGTGGGGGAGTTCACCAATAAACTGATTACCAGGTAGCAGAATGCACACTGATATACTGAATTATTAAAACTAATATTTTCAAGGCAGATAGTATTTTCGTGGCGAGCTCCTGTCTTCTGCTGATTGGCTCTGCAGCTGGTCCGACAGTTTGATTGTCGTTCCTTGTTGCACCTCTGACCACTTTCTCGAAGAATTACTTCGACCCAGAAGTTAACGTTGAATAATAGAGCATTAAATCACGTGTTCCCAACCGAACAAAAGTCACTTCTACGCCCCTTGTGAATAAATAAAAAATGAGTGCACGCATTCGAATACAAATGAACTCTCGTGGAGTAAGAGACGGATGTTTCAAAACTGAAACGCGTCTTTCAACTGTTTCCTTGATCTTGACAATTGAAAATCGTAACGCACACGGCTTTAGGTGTGTGCATGGCTCGCAAACCAGAAGCTTCTCATTGGTTTATATTCTATGTTATCGCAGTTGCAATTTTACCATATTTTATCTTTTGTGTGTGTACTGTAATATATTTTGAACGTGACTGATGATAACTGAGTGCGCACTGGATTTCATTAATTATTTTAATAGAAACTAAGAGATAAAAAAAGTCATGTGTTGGTTAATCAGAAGTTGTGGGTTGCAAAATTTTCACACACGTAAATAAAAGTGAAGAATAATGAATATTTAACAAGGTTGAAGGGAAAATCAGGCCTACGTGTTGTAAATGTCCATAAGTCACACTTTTAACCTGCTAGCTTTTATTACACTTGATCAGAAAAATACATAATGTGAATACCTTACTGACAAACTCCGATTATTAGCAGATCATCATCAGTACCAGATACTAATGTTCATATGTGTCACAAAAGTGCAGTATAATGATTAGTCCATCTATTACTTTATATATACCCGTAATATATTTATATTATCATAATATGGGGCATGGAGAAATCTGCATAATGATGAGCTTAAAAATCTGTTCTCCTCCCCTAATATTGTCAGGGTGATTAAGTCGAGAAGAATGAGATGGACGGGGCATGTAGCAGGAATTGATGGGACAAGAGGTGTGCACCGGGTACTGGTTGGGAAGGCTGAGGGGAAGAGACCGCTGAGGAGACCTAGACGTAGATGGGAGGAAAATGTCAGGCGGGATCTATGGGAGATAGGAGTCGAAGGAGACTGGATTTTGTTGTTTGAGGGGAAGGGTTTCCGGACAGCTGGTCGGTCTTGAGAGCCCGGAAAGTAAGTTGATTGTGATTCCGTCAATTTGGAATTTTTAGCCAATTTAAAACTGGCACTGCCTGAAACGAAACGAAGACATGGAGTTATAGCGTCACATATTCGAGATCTCGGAATTAGATGAGAGGTAAATGGTAATGTTTATTCTCCAGCCACTTCGAATGAAAATCACAAATAATAACAATCATGATAATCGGCACCCTGGCCGAGACTGCAAACAGGTACGTCATTAACGGACGAATCCAATTCTACGTTTTTAGTCTGTAGTAAGACATTGGTCCTTGTCCTGAGGTAGCTGAAAACAGCCCACATAAAGTCCTTTCATCTGACATATGAAATTGAAATTGTGTGCGTGTTCGCTTGTAGCTCGAGAACGGGTAAATCGATTGCATTAAATTTGGGGTATGATATCAGGAAGAGAACACAGAAAGTCAGAACTCCAGAAAATTGTCCTCAGTTCGAGTCCTGGTCAGGACGCTTCCAGCAGCTCGGAAACCAGGCACAGTTGTTAATTTCGAATGTGTTCGGTTTAAGAATGATACTTCTTTCTGTGATATTCAAAGTTTTTTTTCGCCTTTGGTCAATAAAGACTAATAAGAGATGAAAGCATTTATCGAATTTCCATCCATAACACTGCGACATACTGCTAGTTTAATAGTAAATATTAAAAAGTACTAATAATTAATAAACAATTTTGCAGCTTTGAATAAGAAACCTCACTACAACCAAACATGAGGTTTTTGTAACTGATCGTTTAACGGGACTCTCCTTAGTAAGTCAGTGTCTTCTATTATATTAATGCCAACTAACATTACTGAAGTATTAGGGCCACGACGAACCTGGAGGCAGATATGAACATAAGCGAAAGTTGGTCTGAACATAAGAGTGGGGGTAGTGAAGCTATTAGTTTTCTAAAAAATTATTCTAAAAACTGCAGAAGGATAATTCTGCAACCATCAGTTTCAAGGCAGTACAGTGAAGTCTGCTGTCGCTTTCTTAGTTTCGTATCCATAGCAACTACCCAATGTGCGTTTCCATTAGTGCCAATATTTTCAAATAAGATCGTAAACAAATAATATAATGATTCAAATTATGTTTCACATTCAATTGTTCACACTGTTTTGGTCATTTCGTTGAATAATCAAATTTGTGATCTAAGGCACTTACTTCATAATTTTTAGTAAAAATTTCCCGAAAATCCGCACATCACTTCGCAACTAATTAAAAGACATATTGTGCATAAGAGTGTCAAAGTGACTCTATCAAAGGTTAATTAGTGAGCAGTGTTCTGTTTTGAGTGTTTGTGTGTTTTAGTGGAGTGATGTGTTTAAATTTTGTCGATAGTGAAATTCTGGTTGTTTCTTGTGATCAAAATTCTGTATCAACATGATGTCCCTGTATAGGACGATTAAAGGTACAGGGACACAGAAGAGGTCCAGAGATAGAAGGTAAGGATCTTCATAGTACAGCAAGACAAAGATAATAACACCGGTCCCTTGCCAACAGCCGCGATTTCTTTTTGAGACTAATACACCATGTTACGTGTTCGAATTGGGGGGGGGAGCATAGAATAAGATGCTGCAATAATTATTCACTATTTAAAATTGTATTTAAGCTGCTAATATAATAAAAAAATGTATGCATTCAGATATAAGATAATAATGCAAACTTATTACCACCAAACTTGGCGAGACAGATGAGGGGAGGGGGAGGGGGAGGGAAATAGGTGAGAACAGACAAAAATGGAGCCAATGTGGGATCTTTAGACAGAATACAAATTGAGGAATGAGGACAGGAAGAAGAAATAAGAAAACGAAACATAATTAAAATATATAATAACAATAATCGAGACTTGCAATAACAGAGGAACCAGCATTTTAAGTGCCATCAGGACATCAACATCAAAAATCACATAAAACATGTGGCAGAGGTTTTCTATGGTCTTCGGGGAGTGGATTTGAAGACCACATCAGGCACAGGCCGTCCTCCTGTTCGTAAGGCGTAGCTTGAACTCAGCATCCCCTCTGATCATTTGGCCCAAGTTTCTACTGAGCTAACAAGTATTTATTTAGATTTAGATTTACCCAAAACCGCTTATCGGAAAGTCCTTTTAACCCAATGCAGGTGAAACACTAACTGCACAGAAAACATGTATGAAAAGTGAAGAGAGATCGGTAAAAAATAGGAAGCAAACAATATTTTTGTTGCAATGTCTTTATTTTAAACATCCCTAAAACATTTGGCAGCCACAACAAATACGATGTGAGGTCTGCTCTGTCTCCAATTCCTCCCAATTTTGCAGAATTAGTAAATGAGATGGAGCAGTGGCTTTGTACTCATTAGCTGGGACCTGGTGATGAAATATTCATGGTGAATAATTACCAAATTTGTTGTGGCTGCTAAAAAGTTTATAGATGTTTAAAATATGTTTTCTGTGCAGTTTGTGTTTTACCTGCATTGGGTAAAAAGGACTTTCTGATAAGCGGTTTTGGGTAATGAAGGGAAAAGTTTGGGAAGCGATGCCCTAACAACACGAGACAGAAAGACAACCTACACCTGAACCAATTATGGAAGTCCCTTATAGACTGTCCGAAGTAACGAAGGAAGCCTCTGACTCAGTGGCATTGCTGTCATGACCTGGTCCTAGGCCAGCAGACATATCATTCGTTTCATCCAGTTTTCTTTCTCTAAGATTTACAAACCGACTGGTCGCTTCTCCCAAGACGAATTCCAAAACTGTAAAGAGAAACAAAGGAATAAGATAATGGAAAATAAGAGAACGCAAGTGGATGTTACCAAGCAAATAATATCCACAAATGTACATATCTCAGTAACCACTTTGACTATTACAGAAATTACCTGCTTGCATGGAAACCAAAGGTCCATTGTCATATTCGCAAAATACTGCCATTGTGCCCTGTCATGAGTAACGTGAATCTATTCCTCAGCCTCAAGCCATATTTCTATAAAATATAATATTATCTTCCCAATTAAACGTCTGTTTCTGAAGTAAGAAGATGTTCTTCACCAGAGATTACATGGATAGAATTTGGTACGATTTTATCAAATTTTCTATGTCTACATGCCCTACCAATCTCATATTTGATTTAATCACCCTAATACTACTTGGTGAAAAGTACAACTTATTTCGGCAATTTGTTCTCAAACACTCGAAAGTGAATAATAAAACCAAAATCATATCTCACTTTCAGGAGTTAAGAATAGTGCAACAAATGCTTTAGTATGAGCAGTACTTACGCATAAGATGGTCGGTAATTGTAATGTAGTTTAAGGATGCCTCAATGCTGACATGACTTGTTATATAGTAAATCCACAAGATATAAGTATACAAATCTTTCAGCAGAATAATCGAGGAAACCCACGGGCCTGTTCGCACCCACTGTGCTTTGTCCTAGTAAACAAAAATATCATATAAGTGAGAATTCATGTTTTCATGACAGCAAGTATTAAGATGGATGTATCTTGGGTTGTTGTGAGGTATAGACTGGTAGAACTTTAATAAGGTTTCAGATATGCTGATGATGGAGGCAACAAGGGCCTCTGAAACGTCATTGGGCACATTACTCACCGTGAATATTCCATACAGCATCATAAATCCTGTCAGGATTTTCAAAGCGGCACACAGCGCGCACACATCCTGCACCAACTTATGGACTGGAAGAAAAAAAATCTCGATTATAGAGTTTACACAGACAGCAATTTACGCTAAAATAATGTTAGTGGCCAAAATTTGTTTGTTTACTTCTACCACTTTATCCTGTGTGCTACTTGACTTGTGTCGTAAAGTTGCATGTCTGTATCAAAGGAACGCACATCTAATGCGAGTTTAAGTCTCATCACAAAACCGATTACGAGAAGAGCAGAAGCACAAATAGTACTGATGAGTTTTTTAAGACTCTATAAGGAGAAATTTGGATAGTTTTTGACGTGAAAACGTCTTTAAAATCTATGCCGGGTGTGGGGAGGCAATCGCGCCCAAATGAGCGACAGTTTCTGTCGAAGTAATTTCAAACATCAATAACTCGGCTAAAAATAGACATAGCGCCGCCATCTTAGTCTCGTTTTAAAGAGGAAGGACGACAATGTGTGCCAGTACCGCTCCGACATTCGTGGCGGCCGGACGTCGCGAACTGCGCACGCGCAAATTGAACCCACGATTTTCGACTTTCCGGATTCGACACGGGATCATATCTCGGAGACTAATTATCCGATCCGAGTGAACCAAGTGTTGTTTTGAAGAGGAGTGAATATATGTTACAACTCATCCTCGCCTCCAAGTGTGTATCTCAAAAACTCAAAAAGATACGAGGCTGTGAATTTGAAAAAGTTTGAAAATTTCCCGATTTTCTTAAAATGTCGCGATATATGAGGGCAAAGTACAACCAGAATTACAAAAATCGGACACGAATGCGTAGAGCACAAAATTCCAAAGAGAATGACACAGAAAACGCCGGGCCCGGACCCAAAACCAACGCGCAGTCTCGCCGCGAATATAGGCAACGTAAGCGCGCTCTGACAACTCAGGCGGCATCTGACGAGCCTGGATGTGGATTTCGTTACTGATGAGATGGAGAGTGCAATGGAGGTCGACCCAGACCCATCGGGCCCACTTGGCATACACAATATGGCGACGAGGGCCCAAAATTGGACTTGTACCGGGGCCGACAACTACTTTAAAATTTTTGTTTAATTTCAATATACTGTACACGATTGACGTTTTCACGAAAATAACTGCGGCAGTGTCCGACACTGCGTATCAATTTTTTTACTCAAGAAGTTAACTGTCGCGCCTTTGTCATTAATATACAAAATATCGAAGTCTGACCGCAGACAATTTTATGTAATATATTATAATTCTCGAATGAAGTGACCTTTTTGGTTATACTTATTTTTGAAACTGCGCAGACCTACTACTTTTTATTAACATCGCTGTAACTGGATCAATGCATTATGGTCGCTCGATACGTCACACCCACAAGCATTATGAAAACATACAAATTTCAACCAAAACGAACGGCTGGGTGGCGAGATTTCAATTGAGACAGAGACTTCATCGCTCTCACAAGCCAGATAACAACTGGCCTTTGGCATGATACAGTACGTACCTGGCTGCGGGCCGAAATACTTTTCCCACAAAGATATTTGCCTGTCTGGGCTTACAATGCTGCCATCGGAGAGAAAAATCAATTCCCTGTGACCAGCTGATAACTCATGGATGGATTTCCCCTGCACACCAAGAACATATACAGTTAGAGATGCTTAATTAGAAAAAAATAATATTCCATACAGTTATGATAATGGTATTTTAATTATGTAATTTTAAATTTGTAATTACTAAAAACAAACACTACCTCCGTTATTTGAGTTCCATCTAATCAAAGAATGTATAGTAAGCAATAATAAAACAAGCACGTACCAGGGTCAAAACAGCAAAGGAAATTGCCAGTAATCTGCAGAAAGTTACTTCATTTATGTTTGAATCCGTTTTCTCGGGTTTTCTTTCTAGAAGATTTACAAACCGACGGGTCGCTTCTCCCAAGACGAATTCCAAAACTGTAAAGAGAAACAAAGGAATAAGATAATGGAAAATAAGAGAACTCAAGTGGATGTTACCAAGCAAATAATATCCACAAATGTACATATCTCAGTAACCACTTTGACTATTACAGAAATTACCTGCTTGCATGGAAACCAAAGGTCCTTTGTCATATTCACAAAATACCACCATTGTGCCCTGTCATGAGTAACGTAAATCTATTCCTCAGCCTCAAGCCATATTTCTATAAAATATAATATTATCTTCCCAATTAAACGTCTGTTTCTGAAGTAAGAAGATGTTCTTCACCAGAGATTACATGGATAGAATTTGGTACGATTTTATCAAATTTTCTATGTCTACATGCCCTACCAATCTCATATTTGAATTAATCACCCTAATACTACTTGGTGAAAAGTACAACTTATTTCGGCAATTTGTTCTCAAACACTCGAAAATGAATAATAAAACCAAAATCATATCACACTTTCAGGAGTTAAGAATAGTGCAAGAAATGCATTAGTATGAGCAGTACTTACGAATAAGATGGTCGGTAATTGTAATGTAGTTTAAGGATGCCTCAATGCTGATATGACTTGTTATATAGTAAATGCACGAGATATCAGTGTACAAATCTTTCAGCAGAATAATCGAGGACACCCTCAGGCCTGTTCGCACCCACTGCGCTTTGTCCTAGTAAACAAAAATATCATATAAGTGAGAATTCATGTTTTCATGACAGCAAGTATTAAGATGGATGTATCTTGGGTTGTTGTGAGGTATAGACTGGTAGAACTTTAATAAGGTTTCAGATATGCTGATGATGGAGGCAACAAGGGCCTCTGAAACGTCATTGGGCACATTACTCACCGTGAATATTCCATACAGCATCATAAATCCTGTCAGGATTTTCAAAGCGGCATACAGCGCGCACACATCCTGCACCACCTTACGGACTGGAAGAAAAAAAGTCTCGATTTTAGAGTTTACACAGACAGCAATTTACGCTAAAATAATGTTAATGACGAAACTTTGTTTGTTTACTTCTACCACTTTATCCTGTGTGCTACTTGACTTGTGTCGTAAAGTTGCATGTCTGTATCAAAGGAACGCACATCTAATGCGAGTTTAAGTCTCATCACAAAACCGATCACGAGAAGAGCAGAATCACAAATAAATAAAATAAGGAGAAATTTTGATGGGTTTTTTTACTCAAGAAGTTAACTGTACAAAATATCGAAGCCTGACTGCAGACAATTTTATGTAATATATTATAATTAATAATTCTCGAATGAAGTGACCTTTTTGGTTATACTTATTTTTGAAACAGCGCAGATCTACTACTTCTTATTAACATCGCTGTAACTGGATCAATGCATTATGGTCTCTCGATACGTCACACCCACAAGCATTATGAAAACATACAAATTTCAACCAAAACGAACGGCTGGGTGGCGAGATTTCAATTGAGACAGAGACTTCATCGCTCTCACAAGCCAGATAACAACTGGCCTTTGGCATGATACAGTACGTACCTGGCTGCGGGCCGAAATACTTCTCCCACAAAGATATTTGCCTGTCTGGGCTGACGATGCTGCCATCGGAGAGAAAAATCAATTCCCTGTGACCAGCTGATAACTCATGGATGGATTTCCCCTGCACACCAAGAACATATACAGTTAGAGATGCTTAATTAGAAAAAAATAATATTCCATACAGTTATGATAATGGTATTTTAATTATGTAATTTTAAATTTATAATTACTAAAAACAAACACTACCTCCGTTATTTGAGTTCCTTCTAATCAAAGAATGTATAGTAAGCAATAATAAAACAAGCACGTACCAGGGTCAAAACAGCGAAGCAAATTGCCAGTAATCTGTAGAAATTTACTTCTGTAAAATGCGACCTCATCTGAAAAAAACAGCATTTCATTAAGATACAATGTCTTATTTTTTATTGCAATGACAGTTTCTCAAAGTCAAGACATGCGACAAATGAGTTTATAGCGCATGCATTTACAAATACTTATGTATGGAGTCGATTACTTAATTATAATATAGTTATATCCACAACTAGACGCACCAATATAATCTAGTATTTTGAAATATCAAATCTAAAACTTATTGACGATGGTGAAGAGTCAATTGAATAAAAATTTACTTGGATATTATCCATCGTCTAGTAAATATAAAACGTATAACGACGTTTCGGAGATGGGACTCTATCTTCGTCTTCAGGTTCCTACACAGTTGGGCCCACTAGATAGAGCTAATCCCTATCTCCGGACAAAGTAAATAAAAAGGCATTACCACACCATCCATCCGTGGGACGTAAAAGAATAGTATGTAGAAATCAAAATTCATAAACACGATAAAGCCAAAAAAACAAAAAACTCACAAAAGTTGGGAATAAATACACATGAATATTAATTCGAAACTCGATGCCCACCTTGGATTTCTTGAGAGATGACAGGTATCCAAATAGGAGATATCTCAAGAAATCCAAGGTGGGCATCGAGTTTCGAATTAATATTCATGTGTATTTATTCCCACCTTTTGTGAGTTTTTTTATCGCTTTATCGTGTTTATGAATTTTGATTTCTACATACTATTCTTTTACGTCCCACGGATGGATGGTGTGGTAATGCCTTTTTATTTACTTTGTCCGGAGATAGGGATTAGCTCTATTTAGTGAGCCCAACTGAGTAGGGACCTAAAGACGGAGATAGAGCCCCATCTCCGAAACGTCGTTTTACGTTTTATATTTACTAGACGATGGATAATATCCAAGAAAATTTTTATTCAATTAATATTTTGAAATGTTTGTTTAAATTACGTCAGGCCTTTGCAATATTCACGGTGTGCTGTATTGGACGAATTAATTATTACATTAAACATGAAAAAGTATAAAAATCAAAGTGAAAGTTACTGAGATGAGTCTACGAACATACACGGAACCTCCGCAGAACACCGACAGCGAGATTCCTTAGACTAAACACACACGTAATTTTAAACCTACTAACTAAATGGCTTACCGAACCCGAAGGTTCATCACCGAATTAACCAAAGCCCTCCACCGGACGCTGTCCTGGGCCAACAAAATCCAGTCTCCTTCGACTCCTATCTCCCATAGATCCCGTCTGACATTATCCTCCCATCTACGTCTAGGTCTCATCAGCGGTCTCATCCCCTCAGGCTCCTCACCCGACAAGGTGGTGATACCTTCGGGAGGATTTTAAACCTACACGTATATAATTTATTTATAAGCCCACTCAGTATGTTACTTCTTTGATCTCAGGATCCACCAACTTTTCGCTGATGAACTGTCATTAGTTTCACAGAAACGAAGATTGATTTTGCCTATTATTGATGCACGAATAAAACGTAAATTAACGGGCTACATTATTTACATTTCTTATAAAGTATTCAGACATGTAACTAGATACTAGTTTGTTCATCTACGGTTTAAACTTACCTTATTTCTGAAGCTTGAATAAATTTCTGTCATGATCCTGTTTACACAACTGTAAATGAAGACAGTCAAATATGAAATCAACAACACTCGATGGAGAGAGTGGAGGGCAGTATCACAGATTTGTTAATAATTCTTATGTAAGACAAGTAATTGTGATATTCTAAAACGTTTTTAACAGCACAAAATTATCTACTCCACGACGCACTCCTTCTACAACCGATTCACAGCTCAGGTCTTAACGCAATAACGAAAGCCAACCAACCAAACCAACCAAAAAGCTAACTGAGGGCGGAGGCCTGCGTAAGCGCAAGCATCGTCCCTACCTAGGTGAAACCATTCCTGCACACAAGGTGCATTGCTGGAAATGGTAAACGGTCTTAATATAAAAAAAAACGGAAATTTTGCTAACGCTAACGGGGTTTCGTCGTGGCGGGAGCCTCGACCATTCAAACTGGGATCTGTTGCTGCTGGTGGGAGTTTATCCCGTCAGGCAAGTTGTCCAAAGGAATTTGGTTGGTTGGATTTCTGGGGTTTGAACCCAGAAAGGGAGGGGCCGTTTCGGCGAAGGCCTCTGCGGCATGGGGGGAAGATCACTTCTGCTGATGGCCTCCATGATCGGGGGGGGGGGGGGGAAGGGTGGCGGGCCGTGCCCCTATTAAGTTATACCCTGGCATTCGCCTTACAACTGAGGAAAAGCACGGAAAACCTCAGTCAGGGTAGCCGAGTAGTCTAACCACTCGTTGTGCCGACTTGGCCGTCTTTTGGGGACGGCCTCGGTGGGCCTGCTGAACATCGGTCGCCCTCGGTTGCCCTTGGGCGACCTCTGTCCGTTCTCCACTCGCGTGGTCGGTTTTCACACCACTCTCCACTCGGTCCCACCGCCAGTCGACTCCTGTCCATCTCTCTCACCACTCTTCCCACTGGACACACGCTTGTCCTCCACTTTCCTACTCGACTCAATCTGTCTCTCCTACTCAATAACGAAAGCCAACCAACCAACCAAAGAAGCTAACTGAGGGCAGAGGCCTGCGCAAGCGCAAGCATCGTCCCTACCTAGGTGAAACCATTCCTGCGCACAAGACGCATTGCTGGAAATGGTAAACGGTCGTAATATAAGAACGGAAATTTTGCTAACGCTAACGGGGTTTCGTCGTGGCGGGAGCCTCGACCATTCAAACTGGGATTTGTTGCTGCTGATGGGAGGTTATCCTGTCAGGCAAGTTGTCGAAGGAATTTGGTTGGTTGGGTCTCTGGGGTATGAACCCAGAGAGGGAGGGGCCGTTTCGGCTGAAGGCCTCTGCGGCATGGGGGGAAGATCACTTCAGCTGATGGCATCCATGATCGGGGGGAAGGGTGGCGGGCCGTGCCCCTATTAAGTTATACCCTGGCATTCGCCTTACAACTGAGGAAAGCACGGAAGAATAACGAAAGCCAACCAACCAACCAAAAAGCTAACTGAGGGCGGAGGCCTGTGCAAGCGCAAGCATCGTCCCTACCTAGGTGAAACCATTCCTGCGCACAAGGCGCATTGCTGGAAATGGTAAACAGTCTTAATATAAGAAACGGAAATTTTGCTATCGCTAACAGGGTTACGTCGTGGCGGGAGCCTCGACCATTCAAACTGGGATCCGTTGCTGCTGATGGGAGGTCATCCCGTCAGGCAAGTTGTCCAAAGGAATTTGGTTGGTTGGATCTCCGGGGTTTGAACCCAGAGAGGGAGGGGCCGTTTCGGCTGAAGGCCTCTGCGGCATGGGGGGAAGATCACTTCAGCTGATGGCCTCCGTGATCGGGGTGGGGGTGGCGGGCCGTGCCCCTATTAAGTTATACCCTGGCATTCGCCTTACAACTGAGGAAAAGCACGGAAAACCTCAGTCAGGGTAGCCGAGTAGTCTAACCACTCGTTGTGCCGACTTGGCCGTCTTTTGGGGACGGCCTCGGCTGGCCTGCTGAACATCGGTCGCCCTCGGTTGCCCTTGGGCGACCTCTGGCAGCCCTCGTTCGAAGCGAGTCCCACTGGACACAACCAAAAAGCTAACTGAGGGCGGAGGCCTGCGCAAGCGCAAGCATCGTCCCTACCTCTCTCCAGGCTGTGCCGGTGGGGATCTCGTCCACTCCCAATCCTCCACTCCTCACTCAGTCTTCCTCGGCCTGGCCATTTTCCCAACTACCAATCATTTCCAATAACGAAAGCCCATTGTTGATGCCAATATATACTAATGCAACAATGCCGAGTAAACAGATGACGCAACAATTAGTTTCTTAGGTAAAGGAATGGAGTGCAATACGGTTCATTCAGGCAATTATACTGCATGTATAAGAAACGAGAAAAGAGCCTTACGGGATGCTCAGGCTAGATTGTTGCAGGTGTGGGTTAGAAATTCCAATGCCTTTTCTTACATTGTTATGCAAGCAGGTGTTCACGTAAAAGCTGACCATTGTCGGTCAATATCTGCACATTGTTGGTAGTTGAAAAAACAAAACAAAGATAATTACTCTAGCTTATAGTTTGTTTGTATTCAGTCATAATAGAAAGTACTTTCCCTATAAGGAGAGAATAAATTTAAAAATAATCGGAAGAGACATACCCTTATTTAAAAATAACGCCCGGTTTCAGTATAATTGATTAATTTTAAAGATGATTTTTGAGGGGCCCGGGCGCTGGGCCAAAGAAAACGTTTCCCCCGTTCGGATCCCGGGAAAGATGTTTTATGTTGTTCGGATAGCAAGCACTAGGGAAGAGTGGCGCTAAGGCAAATTATGTTTTTGTTCCTGGGAAATGATTTGACTGACTAAAGTCACAAGCCCGAAAACTGTCTGAGACCCAGAAGATGAATTTGTAAGAAACTGTCGTATTTCCCCTTAGTAAATACCGCAGTGTCCACTGGTCATGTGTGAATTCAAAATTGAGGGTTGACATTTCTTTACTCGTTCGCTTGTGGCTCCTGAAGAAGAAACATGGCGCGATTATTCCTCTAGACACATGAGAGAACACAGGAAGGTCAGAACTCGAGAGAAAGTATCCTGGGTTCGATTTCCGGCAAGGGAGCTTCCTTTAGCACCGAAACTAAGCGAGACAGAAGAAGGGCGCAGGGATCAGAGTTTTTGCTTCGAAGAGGAGATTTCGGAAACGAAGGCCTCGACACTGAGTTCGAGTCCCAACAAGGATGGTTTCTGTTGACGGGAACGCAACCGCGATAAAGGAACGGCGCCAAGACAAAATCCTTTCGTTTCGGAGAGGAAATTGCAGGGTCTAAGGTCACAGACACGAATACACAGTCCTCGGTTCGAGTCTCTGTTAGGATGTTGGTATCTGGGGTAATTTTACGGGCGTATTAAACGACGCACGTTTAATGATGAGGCCTGTAATTAATATAATTAATCTGCTGATTTTGTGTGGTTATAGTATACCATGTATTTTTATTTATTCGTAGTTTATTTAACGACGCATTTTCAGTAGCTCCGAGTAGCACACGAGCATTAAATTCATTGATAAATCCTCGTACGTAAATAGTTTTATTATTTGGAAACACAAAAATAGCTTCATTCTGTATTACTGTCGACTAACACGGATGCCACCAGATGTCTCAAAAGTAAAGTGCTGTGCAATTTGTAGGGTTACCCAAATATCAGAAAAGTTTTTGTGGTAACATGGCCTCCTTGACTGTTTTCAGTTACTAGAGCAGGGCGCTCCTTTCGGAGCTCCTAGGGAGGGTTGGTCAAGTTTGTAAAACGCCACCAACCTTGTGTAAGTAACTAAACTAACCGCCCCAAATTGAGGGTTAAAACAATTGACCAACCCCCCCCTTCTGGGAGGTTGGTTGCGTTTTGAAATCTTAAATAACACGATAAAATAACTCCCCTTCGGCGGGGGTAGTTTAGTGTCTCATTCAAGTATTTTAGCCCTTTAGTAAGAAACTAAACTAACCCCCCGAATGGCTGGTTAAAACACTTGACAACCCCCCTTCGGGGGGTTAGTTGCGTTTTAAAATCTTTAGTAAGACACTAAACTAACCTCCCCTTCGGGGGGGGGGTAGTTTAGTGTCTCATTCAAGTGTTTTAGCCCTTGAGTAAGAAACTAAACTAACCCACCCGAATGGGGGGTTAAAACACTTGACAACCCCCCCTTCGGGGGGGTTAGTTGCGTTTTGAAATCTTAAGTAACACGCTAAACTAACTCCCCTTCGGGGGGTTAGTTTAGTGACTCATTCAAGTGTTTTAACCCCTGAGTAAGAAACTAAACTAACCCCCCGAATGGGGGGTTTAAACACTTTAAATTCTTGAGTAAGACACTAAACTAACCCCCTTCGGAAGAGTTAGTTTAGTGTCTCATTCAAGTGTTTTAACCCTTGAGTAATAAACTAAACAACCCCCCGAATGGTGGTTAAAATACTTGACGAACCCCCCTCCGGGGTGTTGGTTGCGTTTTAAATTCTTGAGTAAGACACTAAACTAACCCCCCTTCGGAAGGGATAGTTTATGTCTCATTCAAGTGTTTTAACCCTTGAGTAAGAAACTAAACTAACTCTCACCCCCCCCAATGGGCGGGTTAAAACTTTTGACTAACTCCTCCTTCGGGGGGTTGGATGCGTTTTAAAATCTTGAGTAAGACACTAAACTATCCCCCTTCGGGATGTTAATTTAGTGTCTTATTCGGAGCACTTTCTTTAATCTGATTTTTTACTTCTTTACATCGCTGTTCAGAGGCCAATTTTCTTGGTCAGTCAGCTTTCTACGTCCAACCCCACCCTTGCAAATTTTCGTCTGATTTATTTCCCTTCTGTTTCTGTTGAATACGTTTTTCTACCTTTATCAATGTAAGTCTTACTTCGCTTTCCTTCATTTGTTAAATAGTTCTGATGTTTTAGTTCTTTACCTCGCTGTTCAGAGGCCAACTGTTCTTGGTCAGCCAACTTTCTACGTCCAACCCCACCCTTGCAAATCTTCGTTTGTTTGTTTTTTGCTCTTCTGTTCTCGTTGAATAAGTTTTTCTGCGTTTATCAATGTAAGTCTCCCTTCGCTTTACTTTATTTGTTAAGTACGTCTGATGTTTTAGTTCTTTACATCGCTGTTCAGAGGTCAAAAGTTCTTGGTCAGTCATCTATCTACGTCCAACCCCACCCTTACAAATCATCGTTTGTTTGTTTTTTGCTCTTCTGTTCTTGCTGAATAAGATTTTCTACGTTTATCAATGTAAATTTCCCTTCGCTTTTCTTTATTTGATAGATAGGTCAGATGTTTAAGTTTTTACGTCGCTATTCAGAGGCCAATTGTTCTTGGTCAGTCAACTTTCTACGTCCAATCCCACCCTTGCAAATCTTCGTCTGTTTTTCTACATGTGTCGTTAATATGGTCTCGTTTATCAATGTAAGTCTCCCTTCGCTTTTCCTTATTTCTTAAATAGGTCTGATGTTGTAGTTCTTTACGTCGCTGTTCAGAGACCAACAGTTCTTGTTCAGTCAACTACTTACGTCCAGCCCCACCCCTGCAAATCTTCGTCTTAAAATCGATCAAAGTCAGTTTTCATGATACTTTCATAATCGTAATATATCGAATGAGTATCAGTTTACCTTGTAGGAGTTGTTAGAGTTGGTACTTCAAATACTTGATAACTTCTTCTTTCACTTTTCTGATGTTTTAGGCCGACTGTCAGTCAATATTCAAGAATGCGATGTGCTGCTTCTGGAGCAGTGACAATGCGACTGGGTTGATAATTTTTGATTTCTTTGTTGTGAAGCGTTATTTGTTTACTCTGCATTGTTGTGTTGTACTCGGCATTGTTGTGTTCCACAACAATGCCGAGTAAAGAAATATCTGTTGACATTGTTGATGACGTCATTTCTTGAAGACAACGACTAATCACAAATTTTTATAGTAAATAGTAAAAAAGAAGATAGATATACTAATACAACAATGCGGACGACAGCTGTGACGTAATAATTAGTAAAGGAATGACGTGCAATACGGTTCATTCAGGCAATTATACTGCATGTATAAGAAATCAATAATGATCCTTATGGCATGCACGGAAGAGATTGTTGCAGGTGTGCTTTAGAAATTCCAGTACCTCTTCTTATTACTTATTTAAAAGAAACCGCCCGGTTTCAGTATAATTTATTAATTTGAATGATGGTGTTGGGGGGTTTCGGGCGCTGATGAGCCTATCACCCCTGGGCCAGAGAAAAATGTTTCCTTCCTTCGAATCCCGACAAAGATATTTTCTGTTGTTCGGACAGCAAGCACTAGGGAAGGATGGAGCTAAGATAAATTCTGTTTGTTCCTGTGAAAGGATCTGATTGACCAAGATCACAAATCCGAAAATTGTCCTGAGGCCCAGAAGATGAATTTGTAAAAAACTTCCATATTTCCCCCATAATAAATACCGCGGAAGTTGAAATTGAGGGTTGGCTTTGCTTTACCCGTTTGCTTGTGGCTCGTGCAGAAGAAACATGGCGTAATTATTCCTTAAGACAAATGAGAGAACGCTGGAAGGTCAGGACTCTGGGAAGTGTCCTGAGTTCGATTTCCTTCAAGGGCGGTTTCTTTAACTCCGAAACTAAGCGACAGAGAACAAAGGAGCCAGGATCAGAGTTTTTCTGCTTCAAAGAGGAAATTACCGAAACAAAGGCCTCTACACTGGGTTCGAGTCCTGACAATAAGAATGGTTTCTGTTGACAGGAACGTAACCGCGATAAGAACACGACGCTAAGGCAAAATTCGTTCGTTCGTACTTCAAATTTTCTAGGTCCAAAACTGGAAGTAATGTGAGTAAACAGCTGGCAGCATAATTCTGATCATTTGTAATTAATGTCTTCATGTTTCTCCATTTGTGGCTATTTGTACGTCCATTTCAGTTACATGTACCAGATAGTGTTAACCAAAGATGTCAGCATGTTTGCCTAATCTTAAAAGAACATTAATTATTTTTAAGGACTTTGGAGTCATGAGACTATGTTCCATGGCAAATTGATGTTTAAGACTATACTTTACTTGGACATCCAAATTTACTGTTAGACAAATGGATAGCATAGTAGACTGGTGTTTGTGCAAAAGTCAGATATGCTAGTATGAGTCTTCTTGGTGGGACTTTTTTAATGCATATGTTGTGTTTGCATTTAAATTGTACATTTGTATGTTATTCAGCTATGTTTTTCAAAATTTCTATGTGGAAATCATACAGGAAGATATTAGAAATAGATTGTGGTATTTGAAAGAGAATGTCTAATTATTGTTTGTCTTTAAACAATATGCAGTAAAATTAACATTTATTAAGGACATAACAGCTGTTTACTGATAAATACATCTGTGGCAAAATGAAGGTAGCATTTTCAGTGCATGTACCTTGAAACCAAAGTGTCCTGGGCCCAATATGTTATGTTATTAATATTCATTTCATGGACTAACCTATTGTACATATCGTTCTCAAGTGCATCAGGAAACACAGTTACTACTGATATTGGATAATTTTTCACATTCGGTGTATCTCCTTAGTTGATATTACTTAATGGGTGATGAAACAGAGATCAACAATTTTTCAAAAAGCATCATCCTATTTCATCATAACCTCGTACGATTGATTTTAAGTAAGTAATTTTACCTTCTTATCTCAGCTTCAGTGGATGGAATAATTTGAATAATGGGCATCTAATGGTACATGAATCTTTTAAATGTAAAACTGCATCTACCTACCCCTTTTAATATACTGAAAGCATCAGCAACTTCCGACTCTTTCCTTCTTATTGTTTCCTCGAACGTATTTTTCCTCTCCTACCTTCAGTGTTCTAAGCTATTCATGTATTATGATCGACTTTTGCTCTAAGTCTACTATAATGCTGTCCTTCGCTACTTTTGTAATTTCACATTACTTACTGGATCACTCATTCATGATACCAATATTATGTCAGACATTGACCATTGCCTGATATGTGTGTGGTATACACATTTCAGGAGTTGGCTTTACTCTTGTCTTCAGATGATGGCTGTCATTATACAGACAGATTATGTTTTGTTGTTAGTTAAATTCTCATTTTATATTCATTTGCAACATGTGCAGTGACAGCACAACAAATGCATATACAATTGATTTGAATTACCAAAATGAATAACAAACTTCTCTGATCACTGTCCTCCAGGAAAGTGGTATCCGCCTTTCCTAACAGAGACGTAATGATTTTATGGTTTCTGAACGTCGCCATACAAAGTATGAATATTGCTAATACAATTTTCTATGAATAAGATTGTATTAATACATTCATAAAAGTGACCACTGTGAACAGGTGGGTGAAAACTGAATGCAATTAATAAAAAATACTGTTGTAATAATTTAAACCATTTAATAAATAAATAAAATTGTATAAATAAAACAAATAAATGTACATATCACCAAAATCACAAGCAGTCCTGCATAACACTCCACATAAGTATGCATCTTGAACATTTATGTAAGTTACTAGACAGTTCACAATAACAACAAATTATTTGTTCACTCAACATCAGGATTTCAATAGATACATTATAATTTGTGTGACCAAACTTCATCATCAAATTCCCTTAAACATGCTCGGAGCAGCCTTAGAGTCTCTTATCTCTTTCTTCTTCTTGGCAGGATCAGGAGCAAAACATTTCCACAATCTTAAAGTTTCATCTGCACCAGCAGACGACACTGTGCTTCCATCTGGAGACAGAGCTAGTTGCAATACCAGTTAATTCAGCAACCTGCAATTAATTCAAGACTTGATTTAATTAACCTAATCCATGCTCTAATTTTATTGATAAAATTACGCAAGGACCAGTTCTCCAGGTTTGGGGTTTGGCAATAAACTCTTGCAGTAAAAATACAAACTGACTCTGCCTGCAGAAGGTGGTACTGGTATTCATGTTGTGTTAGTGTTTTGTTTGAACGACAAGATCCAGTCTGACATTTAGATGAAAAATATTTTATGGAAATACTTTATAAATTTGTACGGGGACCACAGAAGTTATTAACGTCTGTGGTCCCTGGACAAATTTAAAATATTCACCCAGTGCAATGATGAAAATAAAAGAGTTTCAATCCAAATTTAAGGATCATAATTCTTATGTTAAATAGTAAAATTCTGAACTACTAGATTAATAGAAGTAGAGAAGTGATTTTTAAGAAGCATAGACTGATAAACTAAAAGAGATAGGATAATAAAATAAAAAATGAGAGAGAATCTAACAAAGAACAGAATGAGATGGTATGGGCAATGGTTTATTAAGAATGAATAATAGACAAATCCCAAAGAAGGCTTTGAACATGAAAATGAAAGGAAAATGTTCACAATGGAGGCTGTGATAAAGATGGGAATGACAGGTTAAGAAACACAACAGAGAGAGAGGGAAGGTCAAGAGGAAGAAGCATAGGAGTTGTGGGTTGAGACCAAATTAAGAGGCCAGGAAAACCACCCCATTTTCTTCTTTCATTCCCTCAAGCACGGCAGAGTAAAGGTGATGGGAACAATATCAAAATAAACATAAGTTACAAAGTTTGCCGTGGCAGTATTGGAAAAACATTTTCTGAGATTTCAGGTTCTCATGTTGGTGCCATGTACTGCGGCATAAGTACGTATACTGACTCATGATTTATG
Source organism: Zootermopsis nevadensis (assembly GCF_977971745.1). Classification (NCBI taxonomy): domain Eukaryota; kingdom Metazoa; phylum Arthropoda; class Insecta; order Blattodea; family Termopsidae; genus Zootermopsis; species Zootermopsis nevadensis. The sequence goes on along the minus strand of NW_028259156.1, from coordinate 5,384,110 downwards.
ACGAAGCAAATAGAGAGTGGGGGAAGAAGACTTCCGTTTACAAAATATTTGTTAATGGGTGCCTGACTGGGCATCAGAAACATCCTGTTTTTCGTGCTAAACACTAAGTCGGACAATAATATACAAAAGTGGCTGGTAACACGAGCCTTTTCTACAAGAATTAAATCTCAGCCACAGGATGCTCAAAAATAACTGTGAAATAACTCTATCTTCCAACTAAACAATTATATATGTATAATTTTAAAATACATGAAAATATCCTGAGTGAACTTTTGTAGACATCTCCCAATACAAACCTTTCAGAAATAACCAATTCATTTTCAATCGCTCCTCTATTAACATTTCATCTCACTAAAATAATGATCATTTACCTTTGTCATTGATGGATATTTCCAGATAATTAGTTGATTATTTGCGTAACCATGACCTGAGATGAGTTCTCTGTATGTAGCTGACCACTGAAGACCACATAACTGTAAGAAATTTTTTACAGTGTAAATATTTCAGTGGATTCAAGGAAGTAACAAAATCCACTAAATAACCCAGTCCAAGGAGACAAATGACTGACAGATTTAAAAATGCAAGACAATTATGAACTAAGAGGATGAAAAAATGTTTAACCACATATCGAGACTTTTCATTCATAAACCTTCCCTTAGTTGTAATAATGTCAAACATACAGAAGACAGTAGTTGAATGGCCATTTTATTACAAGCTTCAACAAGATAATCATGCAGTAGTTAAGCAACAGTCCACACATTTGAGATGTTTGTAAATTGACAAACACAAGTCACGTTACTTATTTGTTATAAAATCTTCTCAAATGATCAGACATGTCAATGTGGAGTGAAAAATCAATGTTTCAGATACTAGCTCCGTCTCCATTATCAGTGTCTTTGAAATGCTGGTTTTTGACACAACACTAACATGGCTGCCTAGATTTTTAAATAAAACAATAATTATTCACTTAATAACTATAGACGTGCTACTGTACCAACCAAATTTAACAGTGCATCAGCCTAAGCAGTTTGTATTTTCAATAGTCATGGCAGTCAAGGGGTCATAAATACAGTAAATATCCAGGCCTTACCTGAGACTTAGTGTCGATGGTGTTGAAACAACAACCAGTATTGCAGTTCCAAAAGCGAAAGCATCTGTCACCTGTTCCACCACCGCTTGCCAATATGCTAGGCTGCCATGGGCACCATGCCAATGCCTTCACAGCTGCTTGATGTGCACTACAAACAAACACTGGAAATTACAACACAGCAGGAAAATACGCATCTCTCTATTGGAATGGAATGTCACAATTTTTACAGTGCAATTCTACTAAACTGAAAACGTGTTTGTCATTCCCTTGTGAAAATCACTTTTATGGCTAGAGCAATGATCATGGAGAAGGACATGGTCCCTGAAACACTGGTGATTTTTAATCAACTGATGTGACTGACAGTCCAAGAATGTTTGACTAAAATACAATCAACTTTGCAATACTAGAACAGTTTCAAGATACAATATATGTCTACAATCACATTTTATTATTTTCATGGAATTTATATGATAGAGTACAACGTCCACTCATCTCACAAATACGAAACTACATCATCAAGTATCCACTTACCTGAGAGAGTATAAAGGTTGGGGTTGCGAGTAAGCTCGTCCTGCAACAACTGGCCAAATGTACAGCATATTGTCATTTCCACCACTAGCTAGGTATCTGCCATCTGGAGACCACTTTAGTCCACAAACCTGAAAACAGTGAAGTTATCAATAACACATCCAATATAAATGACGTTATGACCGTGGGAGTTTTCTCAAGAGACTGCATGCATGTGAATATTTTAATCTAAAACCAGAGGTTAAAGAGGGATGGGAGGGGGAAAATGCACATTTTAGTAACACTTATCTGAAACATTGCCTTTTTATGGTGGTCTGAAATCAGACTTTGCAGCTTCACTTTAACTGCAAGGAAGATGGACAGTCTGGGCTGATGGGAAACAAGGCGCTAGAGAGAAGTTGGGTAAGGAGAGAGATTATAAGTGGCCCTTTTAGGGCTCTTTTCAATAGGCGTGGACCATTTCCATCTTCCTTCTTCATTCCTGGTCTCTGGCTGGACAATCACCATGGCCTGGTCCTTTTCCTAACCCTATATAAACCAACCACTTCCCAACACTTCTCACTTCAGCCTTTGGGTTGGAGACAGTATGTTCCTCTGAAACACTGGTAACTGCCTACAAGTTCACTCTGTCACAGCCCATGATTAGATATGTAGTGGCCTGTCTCTGCAAGTGGTATGAGAGGTTACTAATTTCTTGAGATGAGGTATAGTGCAAGGTTTCTTGCAGCGACTCCAAGCGAATAAAGTATCTTCATCTTATGTTACTGTAACAATTAACTTTTGATTTGTGGAAGGTGTGTCGAGATTCATAGCGCCAGTGTTCCTTCCCAAAACTATAATCTTTTCCTGCCACGAATATATCACTACCCTGTACAGAAACTTAGGTCCCTGCAGTTAACAGCGTAAGTTATGGCATGACCTTTGGTGTGGTGGGGAGGGATAGCAGACCAGGGTACTTCTAAAACTGGCCTACATAATGTTTGTAGTTTGTCAGCAGAAGTGATTAAATGGTGGGTAGTAGACCTTCAATTAGTGTTGTGGGAATGAATCTGTCTGTGAACATGCCAATGGATTCTGCATAGTTAGCACAAACTATTGGCTCCATCCTCGGGAGTTCTCTATGCACAGTTTCTCACCTCTTGTGTATGAGAAGAAAACCCAGCCACACTGTGATCTCTAAGTCGAACATCATCGTGAATGATCTGACCACTAGCAGAACCACTGCTCAGAATGTAGGAATTCCACGACAGAGAGCTGACACGTGCCGAGTGACCGCCCATGATACGTACTCGCTTCATGTTGCTGCAATCCCACAACTTTGAAAGCAAAACAATTCAATTAATCATTTTGAGTATTATAAAATTCCAAAACAATGAGAACCCAAAAATATTCATTCAAATGTCATGAAATGAGGGCAGAACTTTTTTTTTGAATGGGACAGCAGATAAAGGAATGCATAAGGCACTAAACATTTGCAATTCCTGAACTACTATTACTACCACTATCATTTTTATTTATTATTTTCAAACCACAAACCAGCCTCAAATCCCATCATCTTGTTGCTGTCGTTGTTTTATAATTACTTCTGATCTCACACAGCCCACGAAGTGCCAACTTATTGTTTACTACAGTAATACTGTTCACATAAATAGTTAAGAGAAAGAAAAGTACTTTCAAGAATAAATATCCATACAAACTACTAGCAAATGTTTTCTTCACACTGTGACTGTGTTCAATGAGGAGCTGGTACATGACATTTTGTAATTGTCACTTTGAACCGTGCTCTGCTCTTCAACCACGTTATTTAAAATACATTTTACCATCTGATTGTTCCTTCTACCAACAACACCACCATATTCATATGAATATAAGCTATGTGCATACCTAAGTCACACCTGAATTTCAATAAGATATAATTTACAAGCTGCATCAAAACTTCTAAATTAATTTTCCCTCAGGTACCAGTGATTTTCTCTTTTTAGAAAAACAAAGGGTGTCAGTTTCTCCAAGCACCTACTGTTATTCTAAGTTAGTCCATAGCCACCACTCATTTTGAATGTTTAACGTCAATATTGTCACATCAAAGAATACAGGTGTTTCATCTACACTTCCCACTTAACATGAAGGTAACATCTTTCAAGAGCAGGCAATTTACATGCCGCTAATTCTGTTAGTGGATAAATATAAACTTTTTCGGTAACATAACAAACCTGTATAACTCCCATATTTGTTCCCACAGCAAGACAATCTCCTTCTTGCATCCAACTCAGAGAACGCACAAAATCACTCCCTTCCAGATTGAGCAACTTCTGAGTTGCACCAGTACCAGCATTCCACAGATACACACGGTGTTAAGAGCAACTGCCAGAATGTTGTTCGGACTCCAATCGACCAGGTTCAGATCTGAAATAACAAGGACTATTACAACAAAATCTATGACTAAAATTTGAACAAAATTTTTTAAAGAGGCACAGTGTATTATGCATAACCAAAAACTGTGCAGCTGTAAAAATACATTACCTTTTTCAGAAAAGCCTCAAACTTTAATGGGTTATCTCAGATTCAGATAGAACTAATTATGTCCACTGAAGGACATTCTCTGTATGAACACACACATACAGAGAAAAATAAAAACAATGGAGATATTATTGAGGTAAAAGACCTTTTACAACGTAACAGAACAATATGTACATATACTCTGACTGCAAAAACATGTAAGGTGAACCAGATTCAACACATTGCTTGAGTGGTGTCCATTGTACATTAAGTCATTTACACAGGGTTTGTGCATACAATATATTCAAAACTGCATCGCACAGATGTTTATTATGCCTAGGGTTTCTTGAAATAAACTGTACTGAAATCCTGATTTATTATGGTAATATTATAAATAAATATATCCACTAAAAAGCACCATAAGTGGCAGCTCTTCACAAAGGGTTTTCTTCAAAAGAAGTTGCATGAAATAATGAAACTCCTTCAATCTTCTGAAAATGCCCTTAATTGACATAAAGAAAAATCAGTATAAACCAAAATATTCTCTTCGACCAGAAATAAAAGGCCTTGAATTATAACCTAATATCAATGGATTAGATTAAGCATCATAACTGCAGTGTATATGTCACCTTTCAGGAAAACACTGCTGAAAGGCTTGGACGCCTTCAACATTCGATACGACTTATTTCCAAAAACCAAAATCACACATTTCATCTGTACCACTGCTATTACTCAGAATAAAATAATGTTCATTCTTAGATAAGGCTCTGGTCTCGCTTCCATCATATTTATTGCAACCGCCCTTCCGCAGACTGTGTTCTTCTTACTCTGGTTGCCCCGGGATCAAACCCAGTAGCGTGCCCGGTTTGCTTGCGGTTACAGCTTGATATAACGCCGGATAAAGCGGAAGGATATAAGGAATAATAATTGGTGTAGGGTTTGTCGGCGAGCAAGATTGTCCGACTCTCAGGGATTATACGGGGACTGTGATAGTTGGAGCGGCCGTGCGCCAAGGACGTGAAATCTGTGGGGATGATCAACTGCAGACCACACCGAAGTCACCTTGGAGACGTTTCACCTTTTATTTCCTTTCGAGACACTGTAGTACAATACGTTATTCTGATTGTAGGGCAGCGCGATGATTCGGCTGTTGTATTTATAATTGTAAGAATCAAGCAGAAACTGTCTGCTTGCCTTGAAGAAACAAACTGTTGTAATTTGTACTTGAAATTTTGATGAATCGAGCAGAAACTGTCTGCTTGCCTTGAAGAACCGGACTTTCAGAGAGCAAGCCCCAACGCAATCTCGCTGTTTATATTCCCGCAACGTAACTGTTCTTGAATTTTGAATTGAATATGACAATCCGATTCGTCCCCCAAAAAGTCACTTATGACGTGGGAAACGTGCCGAACAGCCACATGCAAATTCCATTGGTCCGAGTCGTAGTGAAGCAGCAGTCATCTGGCAATCGTCACTCCACACCTACTAGGGCGCCCCAAACCAACGGTCACTAAACCGAATGTCGGGGGAAGAGACTTTCACACGCCAGGATGGCGCCACTCTCTTTCCCAATGTGATACATTGGACAAAGCCAAAATTTAATAAAATCACTCAAATTTTGATGAAGTGAGGTGTACCAAGTATCATAATCACAACTCCTTCGTTCATATAAACCAGATTAATATGCCAAAGCCTGGTTTACACCTCATCTCAAGTTTCAGTCCGTCAGTGTGAGCATTTGTCAGTGTGAGCATTTGTCAGTGTGTGCATTTGTCAGTGTGAGCATTTGTCCGTGTGAGCATTTGTCCGTGTGAGTAATTTTCGTGTGAGCATTTATGACAGTGAGCTTCTTTCTGTGCGCAATTTTCGTGTGCGGTTTTGTCTGGTCACCGACGCAGATTGCGGTATAATATTAAAATGGAGCGTAAATATATATAAAGTCTTCCGTGGAATCATCTGGCGCAGAATAGCAAACAAGATAGCGAGTCTTCGGTTCGGTAATAGGCGGGAAATTGTTTTGACAAGAACGGAGAAACTGTCGACCTAATTACCCGCTGCAATACCGACTGACAATTCGTGGCCATTTCATTTTGTAAAAATGGCTGACTATGTGTTGCGTGCAATCAGGCTGCGACTGTTGGTAGTTGCAGTGAGGGATTTTCACTCGCGAAATTTACCCGTACGATGCACATGCTTTCTCTAAATCCTCCTAAGGGAAATTTTTCTTGTGTATGTTTTAAATTGCGCCTAATTCATTTAGAGAAAATTATTTTGAAGAATATCATTTAAATTTGTGGCACTTATATTCTCCTTATCTCGTGAAATATTCTAATTTTCCATCTACCACCCAGTCAAAATATTTATTAGCGCTAGTTTCGCCACGTTCTTATTATCGATTAAGCGACTAACATGTAAATTCTGGGTGTCATTCATACATCATTTCATCAAAATCCGTCTGGGGGTCCTAGAGAGTAGAGATGCTGACACGCAGATGGACAGGCGTGTGTAAAGTAGGAATTTCATTTAACTTGTTCATATTAAACCATCGAGAACATTCGGCAGAATCACAGTTACCAGACGCCATTAAAATGGTCCGGTGGATGAAGCTTAGTCATGTGTAGGCACAAGAACTATTTGTGACTTCATTTTGTACGCGCTTTATCTAATTCTTATAATTTCGGGAAAGCGTAATTACTGGAAGGTCCATTAAAGAAGCCAGACTTTACCCAGTCCCCGTGACAAAGGGGCCATTTACGTCACCACGAAACTTCCGAATTGTAACTGCGCAGGAATATGATGCCCCGAAGATGGAGACCGTGTATCATTCATGTCGACGTCCTTCGCCTTCTCCTCTCTTATCCCTAATAAAACGCGGCTTCTGATACGTGAACGAGCAGCGGGAAATTCGTGTGAAGTTGAGGTCTTGAAACCTGAAGAGAGGGAGACACCAAGGAATATTAAAAGAGGGTAATGTAACTTCGTATGTAGAAGGAGCAGGAAACGTTCTGTTCACATTCATACAGCAAATAGAGGAAGCTTTTTTAAGAAGGGCAGCAGGAAATAAATTTCGACACGTTGGTATTAATGAAGGATAATGCTAACGCGTGTCTGAGGTCTAACCTTTAAAGATGTGGACCGGACTCAGCTGGCGAGGGACGAAGTGACTTGGGAATTTAGAATTCTGCATAACGAACAGTGAGGGTAGTGAAATATATCAGGCTCCGATGGGCTGGGTATGTAGCACGCAAGGCGTGCATGCAGAATTGCTTGTATCATCAAAACCTCTAATCCTACATAGAACGAAGGAATGTGTAGCTAAACAGTGGGCAAAATTAAGCACGTCCTACATCAGCAAAAGGTTTTGGAACTCGTACAAGAACATAAATTCAGAGGCCGAAGTTTCAGTCATGTCCCCCTTCACCGGAATATTATTGCTAATGACTGAATTTTGCATAAGAAACATCTCGTTCATGCTCGTAAGTTTCTTTAACGCCGCGCCGTAAATCTACGTCATGGGACCGCCCGCTTTTCTTCCGCGCCGGAGGAAGTTGTGCTATGGATTTCTATCGACCTCGGCCGGGTTTGAACCCGCGTACCTTGGGTCCAGTGGTGAGCACATTATCCTCTATTCCACGGATGGCGACACGTTCAAATATTATTTTGCTAAAATAACAAAAGGAAAGTTTATAAACATGTTTTTTATTTAATATTCTTAAATATATAATTCATATTTAAATGGAAACAATTCAACTATTTAACAAAAGACTACACAACTAAATTAAAAACAATTTAATTAAAAGCAATTTAATGAAAAACACTATTTATGTAATACAATTTAACTTTTTCACTAAGACAATTAAACTATTTAACTAAAATATAAACAATGAAACTAAAAACAATTCAATTAAAAGCATTTTAATTAAAAACACTATTTATGTAATACAATTTAACTTTTTCACTAAGACAATTAAACTATTTAACTAAAATATAAACAATGAAACTAAAAACAATTCAATTAAAAGCATTTTAATTAAAAACACTATTTATGTAATACAATTTAACTTTTTCGCTAAAACAATTAAACAATTTAACTAAAATATAAACAATTAAACTAAAAACAATTTAATTAAAACACTATTTAACTAATACAATTTAACTTTATCGCTAAAACAATTAAACTATTTAACTAAAATATAAACAATGAAACTAAAAACAATTAATTAAAAACAATTTAATTAAAACACTATTTAACTAATACAATTTAACTTTTTCGCTAAAACAATTAAACAATTTAACTAAAATATAAACAATTAAACTAAAAACAATTTAATTAAAACACTATTTAACTAATACAATTTAACTTTATCGCTAAAACAATTAAACTATTTCACTAAAATATAAACAATGAAACTAAAAACAATTAATTAAAAACAATTTAATTAAAACACTATTTAACTAATACAATTTAACTTTATCGCTAAAACAATTAAACTATTTAACTAAAATATAAACAATGAAACTAAAAGCAATTAATTAAGAACAATTTAATTAAAACACTATTTAACTAATACAATTTAACTTTTTCGTTAAAACAATTAAGATATTTAACTAAAATATAATCAGTTAAACTCAAAACAATTTAATTAAAAACACTATTTAACTAATACATTTTAAAATTTTCACTAAAACAATTGAACTATTTAACTAAAATATAAACAATTGAACTAAAACAATTAATTAAAAACAATTTAATTAAAACACTATTTAGCTAATACAATTTAACTTTTTCGCTAAAACAATTAAGGTATTTAACTAAAATATAATCAGTTAAACTCAAAACAATTGAATTAAAAACACTATTTAACTAATACATTTTAAAATTTTCACTAAAACAATTAAACTATTTAACTAAAATATAATCAATTGAACTAAATACAATTTAATTAAAAGCAATTTAATTAAAAGCAATTTAATTAAAATACAATATTTAACTAAAACAATTTAACGTTTTCATTAAACAATTTAACTATTTAACTTTTTGTCTAAAAATGCTCAAACTATACTAAATTGGGCAGATTCATGATGTGCTGTATTAACGATGCAAACACCACGTCGTCCAGTCCTGGAGTCTGCAAAGGAAATAAACATTTGTATCAGAACAGGAACTACAATTACGTTTTGTTATTTTTATTCTTAAATATACAATATGTGAACTTTAACTGTTTAAATAAAACTTTAACTGTTTAAATAAAACAAAGTAACTATCTAACTAAAGGAATTCATCTATTTAACTAAACCTATTTAATCTTTTAAATACAAACTACGTAACTAAAGGGGCAGATTCATTATCTCTTCAATGAAGGATGCAAACACCACGTCGTCCATTTCTGGATTCTGCAAAGGAAATAAACATTTGTATCAGAACAGGAACTACAATTACATTTTGTTATTTTTATTCTTAAATATACAATATGTGAACTTGAACTGTTTAAATAAAACTTTAACTGTTTAAATAAAACAAAGTAACTACTTATCTAAAGGAATTCATCTATTTAACTAAACCTATTTAACCTTTTAATTACAAACTATGTAACTAAAGGGGCAGAACCATTATTTCTTCAATGAAGGACGCAAACACCACGTCACCCATTTCTGGATTCTGCAAAGGAAATAAACATTTGTATCAGAACAGGAAATACAATTACATTTTGTTATTTTTATTCTTAAATATACAATATGTGAACTTTAACTGTTTAAATAAAACGTTAACTGTTTAAATAAAACTTTAACTGTTTAAATAAAACTTTAACTGTTTAAATAAAACTTTAACTGTTTAAATAAAACAAAGGAACTACTTATCTAAAGGAATTCATCTATTTAACTAAACCTATTTAATCTTTTAAATACAAACTACGTAACTAAAGGGACAGATTCATTATCTCTTCAATAAATGGATGCAAACACCACGTCGTCCATTTCTGGATTCTGCAAAGGAAATAAACATTTGTATCAGAACAGGAACTACAATTACATTTTGTTATTTTTATTCTTAAATATACAATATGTGAACTTGAACTGTTTAAATAAAACTTTAACTGTTTAAATAAAACAAAGTAACTACTTATCTAAAGGAATTCATCTATTTAACTAAACCTATTTAGCTTTTAAATACAAACTACGTAACTAAAGGGGCAGAACCATTATTTCTTCAATGAAGGACGCAAACACCACGTCACCCATTTCTGGATTCTGCAAAGGAAATAAACATTTGTATCAGAACAGGAACTACAATTACATTTTGTTATTTTTATTCTTAAATATACAATGTGTGAACTTGAACTGTTTAAATAAAACAAAGTAACTACTTATCTAAAGGAATTCATCTATTTAACTAAACCTATTTAGCTTTTAAATACAAACTACGTAACTAAAGGGGCAGAACCATTATTTCTTCAATGAAGGACGCAAACACCACGTCACCCATTTCTGGATTCTGCAAAGGAAATAAACATTTGTATCAGAACAGGAACTACAATTACATTTTATTATTTTTATTCTTAAATATACAATGTGTGAACTTGAACTGTTTAAATAAAACAAAGTAACTACTTATCTAAAGGAATTCATCTATTTAACTAAACCTATTTAATCTTTTAAATACAAACTACGTAACTAAAGAGGCAGATTCATTATCTCTTCAATGAAGGATGCAAACACCACGTCGTCCATTTCTGGATTCTGCAAAGGAAATAAACATTTGTATCAGAACAGGAACTACAATTACATTTTGTTATTTTTATTCTTATATATACAATGTGTGAACTTGAACTGTTTAAATAAAACAAAGTAACTACTTATCTAAAGGAATTCATCTATTTAACTAAACCTATTTAGCTTTTAAATACAAACTACGTAACTAAAGGGGCAGAACCATTATTTCTTCAATGAAGGACGCAAACACCACGTCGTCCATTTCTGGATTCTGCAAAGGAAATAAACATTTGTATCAGAACAGGAACTACAATTACATTTTGTTATTTTTATTCTTAAATATACAATGTGTGAACTTGAACTGTTTAAATAAAACAAAGTAACTACTTATCTAAAGGAATTCATCTATTTAACTAAACCTATTTAGCTTTTAAATACAAACTACGTAACTAAAGGGGCAGAACCATTATTTCTTCAATGAAGGACGCAAACACCACGTCACCCATTTCTGGATTCTGCAAAGGAAATAAACATTTGTATCAGAACAGGAACTACAATTACATTTTGTTATTTTTATTCTTAAATATACAATGTGTGAACTTGAACTGTTTAAATAAAACAAAGTAACTACTTATCTAAAGGAATTCATCTATTTAACTAAACCTATTTAGCTTTTAAATACAAACTACGTAACTAAAGGGGCAGAACCATTATTTCTTCAATGAAGGACGCAAACACCACGTCGTCCATTTCTGGATTCTGCAAAGGAAATAAACATTTGTATCAGAACAGGAACTACAATTACGTTTTGTTATTTTTATTCTTAAATATACAATATGTGAACTTTAACTGTTTAAATAAAACTTTAACTGTTTAAATAAAACTTTAACTGTTTAAATAAAACTTTAACTGTTTAAATAAAACTTTAATTGTTTAAATAAAACAAAGTAACTACTTAACTAAAGGAATTCATCTATTTAACTAAACCTATTTAATCTTTTAAATACAAACTACATAACTAAAGGGGCAGATTCATTATCTCTTCAATGAAGGAAGTAAACTCCACGTCGCCCATTTCCGGTATCTGGAAAGGAAATAAACATTTGTATAAGAACAGGAACTAGAATTATTAGCAACAAGTATGGAGACACTTGCAGCAAAATTTATGAACATATTTTTTTATTCTTAAATATATAATGCGTGAGCTAAAAACAATTTAACAAATAAAGTATTTAACTCATTTTCTAAAAATAATTTAAATATTTAAGTGAAAACAATTTAACTCTTTAAGTACTATCTATGTAAATTACAGGCTTCAACCTGATTCAGCATTTTTTGGGGTGACTTCTGTTTGACCCACTGTTCCATCTACCTGTCATAACCTTACCTGGTGTCGTAACTTTTATGTCGTGTGATTTTCATCTGCACGGAATTTATGAGTCGGAGGGAGGGCTGGAAATACGTCAAATGCAAGAATATAAAAATTACAAAGAGAACTTCATGCTCATAGTATGCCTTCGTGGCACTATCCAGGCACTACATTTAAATGAGAGGCAAGTCAGTAATTGCGTGGTGGGCGTTTCCTGTGGTGATAATTAACTGTGAGCGTGTAATTAGTTCTGTGTGATAATTGGGCAAGTACTGCCTTATACCTCACACCGTGCCAGATTCTTCTATTCTGTGATACGTATTTCTAGATGTGGATACAGAAACTTTAAACGAGTTTAATTTGGATAATTTATATTTGAAATAAAACACGTTCGTAAATCAGCTCAAAACTCTGTGCAGTCCCTTAATATTTTCTTGTGACTTTTACTTTTCTAGATGTTCAGGGTTAGTTATCTTACATTCCAGATAATTCCGTTGGATAAATGTTCCTTGCGTCCTTTGAGATTGCTACCAAACGATTCAAAATCCAGAGTTCTTCAATTTGTATTTCATCTTTTCAACAGGGACTTCGAAAGTGAAAGTACGTATTGAAATGAAGCTCACGAGGAGCATTTCAAAGCCAGTTCTATAAACAATTTTGTGTTATTAATTATACAACTATAAATGTTAATGTTTTGAAATTGGTCCCTAAAAATATTACTTTAAAAGTATTTAATTAATTCAGTTTCTCTGAAAATGTTTAACTGTTACATTACTAGGGCTTTGATTATCACTTATTTTAAATGGGAAGGTGATGATTTATGATGGACTTCTTCATAACTGAGACAGCAAACTGTTCCTTTTAGAATTGTGAAATGTCCTTACCTCCAGTCCCCGCCTTATCTTGACGGCACTTATTTTTGTCAAATTTTCCTGCAAAATTGTCTTAAACATTTTAGCTTCTAGAACTTAAGTCACTCCTGACTCTGAATTTTTACTTTATCATCTCAGTGCTTATGAATCCAGGACAAACTCTACAGCAACTCGCCTCTTGGCAACATATATATATATATATATGCATGTACATGACGTCCCTAAGGGGAGTTTGCGTGCAGTTAACTTAAAGGGGCCAAAGGTCGAAGGCATTCGATGACTGTCACTGGCTTACGAGATAGTTAATGTCGTCAAATGGCAAATCTGATATTCAACACAAATATGTCCCACTGTCTCATTTAAAATGGCTTCTTTGAACAAACATTTGCAAGCGAAACCTTTTCACATTTTTATGTATTATGCAAACAGGATGAAGATTTTTCTTAATAATGAAGAAATGAACTCGAAAATGATCATTGATTCAAGCGTGGGGATCTGTTGGGCCCACGTAATAGCTGAAATCCAAAGAAGAGTTGACACTAACCTCATTGTTAGTAGACACCTGGCAGTCGGGTTGTTCAGTGGCGCCGAAAAATCCTTCATTAGGGAAACAGTCAATTTCTGCTGAACCAAAATCTTGCTCAAAATCTGGCAGAGGAACATTTGTGTCCTTTGCCCCTCCGGCCACTTCACAAAGGAAGCTCAGAGAGTCCGTAAGTCCTGCTGTGGCCGACTGCGTGTCGCTGATCTTGTTTTGTCCCTGAAATTCAGAAAATGGTGGATTAGTGGGCTGCAACCCATGAAACAAAACTCCTGTAACTTAAAGTATTGATACAACGTGCGATATAATATTACGATGGAAATTAACTGGTGGATATTTTGCAGATGCACTCTTCCCAATTCGAATTTGATAAAAATGTGACAGAGGATTTTGATGTAAACCCAACAGAAATGGTTAACAGGAATGAAAGTTTAATTATAGGAGATTTCTGTGCTCAAGTAGGAAATGACGTAATTCTCGTAGGTCAAGAAAAATGGAGACGTGTGTATATTTAACGTCCTTATAAACTATTTGTAACATATCTTTGCTTTCAAAAGCCAGTTTCTTTTTAAAGAAACACAATTAATGTTTAAAACTTAGAATAGAGTTTTAGTGATTTAAATAGTGAACTCTGCTAAATAAGTTCAACTGCAATGCGTTCTTACAAACAAGGGAAGATAAACTTCCCAAGCAACCCCGATAATCGAGAGTTTACTCTAGTCATTTTTCGCCACTGACATTCCACACTCGTTTGTTTTCCACGTGCAAGCGACAGATGGCAGGCGAGTGACTTCGTCCAAAGTGTAATGACGACGACTTACCTCTGACGAAGTGACACCTCGTGTGCCTGTGGTTCCTCCTCTTCGATGGTCTTCGGCAGGCAGGGGACAGGCGCTGTTGGTCTGCGCCGTCTTGAGGCGTCGCTTCGCCTTCTGGCGTCTTGTTCGCCGCAATTTCTTCTTGCGGGCCTGCTCCCGAAGAAGCTTCTGCGTGCGGGCCTCCTGAGGGATGTAGACGTAATCTGAAAACAGAAAGAATGACTTTCAGGTCACAGCATTCCGTAAACGGTTGCTTCTTATCGCGTCGTTTGACGTGAGAGGTGGAAAATCAGCGACATTCATACATCATGCAACACAGAAAGACAGGAACAGTAAAATGCCTTTTGATCATATCTAATCGCAAAATTAAATGTTTAAGTTCATCCCATTTTAATATTATAACTTCTCGTTATCTGGGTTCTGGTGCCGTGACTCGTAAGTAGATGAAAAGGTTTCGGAGAAAATAAAGACTCGTCAAAAGTTCTCTTACTTAAAATCGCTAGCAGTCAATCCCAAATAAATCAAAATCGGTGATGTTTCTCAAAATTCTCGGCTATATTTTTTGGAATTTTCTGCTGCTTGTTGCCAGTGAAAGAAAATTAATTACTTACCGGGATATTTATTCCTGTGATCTTCATCCGCCTGGCGGGCTCGTTCATAATACTTTTCCTTCTGCTCCACGTCAATGGCCCTCCACATGCAGCCAAGTCTGCAAATACAAAAAGGGAACTTGTAAGAACACAGGCAGATTGCAGGACGAACGTCCAGGGGTTGCAGCTGGGTAAAGGCAAACGCAGTGGCGTATGACAGCGAACGAAATGTTTCACCTATTCTCGACGATCAGAACATTTTTAGCAAAGGGAAATTAGATATCCAATTTCGAAATAACCCCATGCATTCTCTGCCCACTTAAGATTTTTTGCATTCTTACATTGAAAGAATTGTTCCGGGAGGTCTCATAAATTCTACTTTTATGCTAGACTTCTGTCCTGTATATCATGTGTTCTGTTTATAATTAAGTAAATATAGATTTATAATCCAGCAATGAAAATCAAACCAACCTTTAATATAATGTGCTGAGAGTGTGGGTCGAAATTTACAAGATTCAACCTTTTTTTTAATTACTAGGGCTCATAGTTTAACATCATCACAATTATCAGCATTTGTCTTTTTCTCTCTTTGAGTAGAACAAATTTCTAAGTACGCGTTCAGAACACGAGAAAATTCTCACACATAATTTTACACGATCGCACCGGTGCCATGTTTATAATCGATGATCATACGTAATTTGCTGCTATTCTTATAATTTCGCTTGAAACCAAATTAAATATTCTTAGCTCCAGCGGTCCACTAGTTATCGCTTTGAGACTCAAAGCAAGTTCAATTGTTTAAAGCGGTCCCCATGTTTTTTATTGTTTTATTTTACGAAAAAATTCTATAATTAGTGCTTTAATAATCAATAACTTTTTTATTTGTGGGATTGCATGATTCTCGGTGTAAATAAGGATTGTTTCCTTAAACGACATCTACCAGCTGATATATGGAATTGTGAAGTCTGTTTACGGTTTTAGTCATTAAATATTATTCAGACGAGTTTCGATTTCAAGGGTTTAAACCGTAAATGATTATCTGCGTTGTGCATTATGTATTAATGATCTCATAGCAACTACCAGAGTTTACAGAGGAAACGAATGGATGTGTACATACATATCTCATTTCCATCATTAATAATAACACCAAGAGTTGTCACAGCATCATAAAAGAAAATACCGCATTAGCTGTCCGTCAGAGCACCTACAAGTCTTGTTCATTCGTATTTACTTACTTCTCCCCTTTTCTTTTATTGCTAATGAGGGTGTGAATAATGACCATCACAAAGTCTAAATTTAAAGGAACGAGAAGGTTGTCATCCGGCATTTGTATTTTGCACTAAAAAGAAAGTGGATGAAACTCCGCCCAAAGAGAAATCGTGCATAGGAATGGCTTTGCTTTGTACTGCAGACATCGTCATGAAGACGACAAATTTGCGATAAAATACAATTCACACGTGATGTAATTTACACTCCACGTAAATGAGCTCTGGTGTGTGTACTCAGGACATCTGTCCGTATACCAGAGCAATAATTGCGTGCTATTTAACCTAAAGCTAGAACGCTGAATGATGTCAATGTAGTCACTGCAGACTGGATTACTGAACAGAATGATCTCGGGGGTAGGGTGCAGTTTTTTAAACTCTGTATTCCTGAGACAATAATTTTACTAGGGATATTTAAATCCCCCGTTTTATTATGCGTAAGATTTTCACAAGTGACGAAAATGGTTCCCCAAATATTCATTAGGCACAAAATTCGCAAAAACATCGGTTTTTACCGTCAAGATTTCTTGGGTCCTGGTAAATACATAAAATGTTTGGGGGGGGGGAAAAGACGCACCCAAGGTCCAAAAACATATCAATAGATTTCTTCCGTCGCCGCCTTTATACTGCACTAGCAGTTCCATAAAATTAAATCTAGACTCAACTATTAGCGGCACAAAAACACACTCCACACCTATCGAGCAATTTGAGTACTACACTCGGCACAAATGTCCTCACATCTACCTGAAAGCTAAATATATACACCATATGTGTGCTTTGATTTTCCGACGTTGGCCACTCTGCAGGAAGCCATCTTGGGAGGTACTTTCGTTTCCCGCAGAGGGAGTGCTGACGGCCGGACCCTAACATAACCTAAAAGTAGGTTCCTTTTACTTCAAAACCTTGATTTCACACATAGTTTCTTTATGGGTGTGAAGGTTGATCTATAACACTAAGGGAGGAATGTGGACTGAGGATGTATGATAACAGTGGCTGAGAATATTTGGACAGAAACAGAATGAATGCTAGGCTGGGAAAAGTTACACAAGAGATGGGCAGGGCATCTAGCCCCATTTAAGACAAGGAGTCTGGTAGGCAAACCAAATGGAAAGAGACAACTAGAAGATCTAGACTGGATTCATCTGGCTCAAGATACCAACCAGTGGCACACCCTTGCAAACATGGTAATCAACCTTCAGGTTCTATAAAATGTTTGGAATTTCTTGAGTGATTGGGCAAATGTTGGCTTCTGAGGAAGGACTGGGCTTTTTGGAAGAGCAGAGCTATATGACATGTCCAAAGATGCTGCCAACACATATGTAAAAGTGCCTAATGGAGAAGTCCAGGAACATGTTAAGGAGAAGTATAAGGAAATTCTTTATTGATGTATTTGGATTTAGAAAAGACAACTATGATAGCCGAAGAACATTTTTTTACAACATTACTGCCTCTGTAAATGAAGATGATTAATAAAAACATGAAAATGTTTACTGCATTTCACAAAAGTCAATGAAGCAGCTCTCCATTGTCCAATGTTCCTGTAACGTATCAGACTACAAATGTAACAGTGAATTAAGTGGCACTCATGGTTAGGGTCGATATTGCAGTTATTATACAAAAGCTGTTCCTTTTAACGTTAATCCTCCCCCCCCTCAGGGTGCTCTGTTCTCTCGAAATGTCAGTGTTTACTCCAGTAAACCACCTTACATGGCTGGTAGCCCTAGAAGAAATCATTACATTCAAGGTTGTACGTAACATAAAATCATGAAAATATGTAAAGTAAAGTTTGTCCCACTATACGCCATGTGGGCGTTTGGGGTGAGTGGAGGTATAGCTCCTCTCTTCCTTGACCTCGGCACTAGATGGGGGTGAGTGGTCAGCATCACGCCCCGGCCGGCTTTACCCCCGGGAAAGGACCCCGGTTCCCATTGTAGAGGAGGCTGGGTGGGCCCCAGAGCCGGTCTGGACGCAGAGGCTAGAGGAAAAATCCTCTGCCCCCGTTGGAGATCGAACCCCGGTCGTCCAGCCCGTAGCTAGTCACTATACTGACTGAGCTATACCTAATTTATATTTGTGTTATCTTTTCAATCATCTTAACTTTTAAAATTGTTTTCCTGTCATATCGTAGCATAGCAATTCAGATAAAAGATTTTGCGAAATAATGTTGACATCTATCACCACAAAAGCAAAAGCTAAACACACACCACACTGGAAACTTCAAATAATAGGTCTTCTGAATTTGAATGGCTTTGAAGACAATTTGTTGTTCACAAATGCTCTGCACATTAAATTGTTAACAAGTAATAGTTCTAAAGTACACCATGTATTGCAACTTACCTCACGCTTATCTCATTGTTACTTTCATGTGGGTATTGCAGAGACATTCTCTTCCGCCATTCACTGGAGTATAGGATGAAAGCATTTGGTGGTCTACGGACTCTCTGAGGACACTTTGGTGTTTCTTTTCCATGTTCTAAATTTCTCTTCTGTTGGTGATGTTTCTTCGGCTCAACTTGTATTCTGTGCTGGTGGTGATCCTGGTGCATGTTGTCCTCTTTATTTTCTGAAAGAATAGTGGAATCCATAAATAACACAGTTTTAAAACTATAAGATTCAGAATATGATCAGCAGTATAAAAAACATGGCTGTTTCCAAACTTTTTTCTTCTCTGAAGAATTACAAACATCTTATGCAACTATAATGTATATTTTACAGGATCAAAGTGTTTCTCAGGCAGTAAATTGAACACAAATTGCCAAGTAGACATTCACTGATGCAAGAATATTATTAGCAGAAACTGAGGAGATAAATGGAGTACAAAGTTTGACTCATGCTGTCATTTTATGACTTGAAAACCAATGGACTGATTTTAATCAACTTTTGTACTGAAGGCACAAATTTGTTGAAGAATCCAAAATATGTTAAAGATGAGCCCGAAATTATAAAATATTTTGAATAATTGCTATTTATATGACAGCAAAGTTAAAATCTGAAAATGATACCAGAGGAATCACGCCAAAGTCATTACTCACTTCAAGTTACTTTTTTGGGAAAAGAGAGATCTTACCTTTGTCATCTAAGATGCAATTCACAAACGCATCTAATTCCTCTTTTAGTGTTGTCTCTGCAACACAAAAACAGAACAGAATCAAGTATTATATTCAGCCCACATTATTTTGTTGTATCTAAAAGAATTACAGAGTTTTGTGAAATCTCAAGGCAACACCATAACAACTTGGCATCAAATGAAGTGAAAATTATTAAATATGTATCACAAGTTGCAGGTAAATACACTACATATAATGAAACTAATGAAAATGGTAATCCATTAATTAAGTTTTTCAGAATAAATAACTTAAAGGTAGAGTAATAAAGGATCTCAACAAGATTTTTATATTTCAGTATTTTTCTGAATTATCTGATAAGTTGAATATTTCCGTCTTCTTGGTTGTTGCGCTATGTAGTCTGGTCGATGTTAACCAACGTTTCAGAGTTCATACTGCCTCCGTCATCTGAAACGTTGATTAACATCGACCAGACTACTCAGCGCAACAACCCAGAAGACGGAAATCTTCATACTCACGGCTGTGAGAACCTCAACTCATACATATCTGATAAGTTATGTCCAAAAGCAACTAACATATTAGTTTCGCTGTATTTGATGCAAGTAATAGCCCCCCAGCAACAGGAATAGCTAATATTTTCCACCCATGCATCATGTTTTAGTTTCTTGGAAGAAATTTGACCTACGAGATAAATGAAATTTTACGTAATAACTTACGAATCAACTTTCTGTCAGAGTCTTGTGTATATAGGATGAGAAAACAGTCTTGAGTATTATTGTAGCTGGAAGTATAATAGGCTTACTTTCCCACGGTCTGTTTTATGAAATATCTGCATAGGGGTCTGAAAATGACAGCAGAGGAAACATGCCAAAATCGTTACTCACTTCAAGGTACTTTCTTGGGAGGAGAGAGGTCTTACCTTTTTCATCTAAGATGCAGTTTATATATGCATCCAACTCGTCTGTCCTAGTTGGTTCTGGAAAAACAAACAGAATAGAGTCAAGGATTAAATTCAGCCTACATTCTTTTTTCTGTATCTAAAAAAGACAGTTTAGTAAATTCACTAGGCAAAACCACGACAACTGGGTATCAAATTAACTGAGAATCATTAAATTTTTACTGTTAGTTGCAGGTAAATACACTGTATATAATTAAACTAGTGGAAATGGTTATCCATAAATGGTACTTTTATTATACTTATGCAATATCAACTCATTTTAATTTGAGGTCACATTATGGAGGTAAGAGCCCCAAAACTATTCTGGGAATTGGCTTATGTATATACGATGACAACAAGTCTTCTATATAATTGTAGCTCTCTGTAAAATAAGCTTACTTAC
This sequence comes from Zootermopsis nevadensis, assembly GCF_977971745.1. NCBI lineage: Eukaryota > Metazoa > Arthropoda > Insecta > Blattodea > Termopsidae > Zootermopsis > Zootermopsis nevadensis. The sequence goes on along the minus strand of NW_028259156.1, from coordinate 5,363,425 downwards.
ACATGGTCTGTTTTATGAAATATTTGCATTGGAGTGACTGATTTTGAGGAAATAAATGGTAGTAAGCACACAGAATGGTGCAGAATCCAAGACACAATGGTCATCCCAAGTCATAAAGTTGTATCAAGGCGGAAGGTGGTCACTTTGAATATTTAAGTAAATAAATAATTTATTTATGTATGTGCTTGTAAAGATGTTTGTAAGGACAGACATGAAAATTCATTACTTTAAATAAATTCTAAAAGGAAACATTGATATGCATTTTCATCTCAACATCTTGTGAGTGCAACTGCAATGGACATTTCCACTGATGTCTACGAGATTTACAACATATTTTATGCACATGCCTTGCATAAATGAAACCATTTTAATGCAGCCTCCTTTTGAGTAATTCTGTCGTATTCTTTACAGTATTATTAGGTCTTCTGGGAAAAGAGACCAAATTTGGGAGATGTTTTAATAATTGTCATTATTGGTTCAATCTAACAATAACACCTGAATTAAATTGGAAGCTGACCACACAAAGCTTGTTTGAAATGTAAATAGGCCTGAAAAATAAAATAATACGTAGGCTATATTAGGAAGAGGCCATACGCAAGTTTACTTTATTGTAAAATTGCCTTCAAGCTTGACCAACCACTGACAATGTAAAACTGTTTTGTGATGACTTTGTTTTTGCAACAAACTCGGAACACCTGAACGGATTATGATTAAATTTGTTTTTAGGGATATTTCAAACTTTTCTGCGCATTCAAATTCTTTTTTAAAAAATTGGCAGTATCTTACAGGAACAAAATTATTTCTTATGCAATATGTTGAACACAAATTGCCAAGTAGACATTCAATGATGCAAAAATGTTATTAGCAGAAGCTGTAGAGATAAATGGAGTACAAGGTTGACTCATGCTGTCATTTTATGACTTGAAAACTAATGGACTGATTTTGATGAATTTTTGTACTGAAGGCACAAATTTGTCAAATAATCCAAGATGTCCTAAAGATGAGCCCAAATAATAACACATTTTGAATAATTGCTGTTTCGAAGACAGCAAAGTTAAAATCTGGAAATGACAGCAGAGGAAACACATCAAAATCTTTACTCAATTCAAGTTACTTTTTTGGGAGGAGAGAGGTCTTACCTTTGTCGAACAGGATGCCATTGATGAACATATCAAACTCCTCCATGTTTATACTTGGTATCCTATGAACACAGAAACAGAACAATCAAGGATTAAATTCAGCCAACATTATTTTCTGTATCTAAAAAAATGACAGTTTAGTGAATTCACTAGGCAACACCATAACTACTTGGGATCAAATTAAATGAGAATTATTAAATTTGTACCACAAGTTGCAGGTAAATACACTATATATAATGAAACTGGTAATCCATTAGTTGAGTTTGACTAAATGAATAATTTAATTGTAGTGGTAGAGGGGTTTACTGATGTGCACTTTGACCCTTTAGAAGCATCATGACCAAATACTTGTGATGAGGCAAACAGTGGGAAAATGCTTTGAATATAACACAGATGTGCCTGTGTTATTTATTGATCTCAGGCAAGCTTTTCACAGCATATATAGAATTGAATTATTTATTTATTTATTTAGGATCTTATGCTATAGCTGAAAAAATAATAAGGAACTGAAGGTAAATGAAATATTGTTAGAAATCCAAAAAAATTTGTGCTAATGTTGATGATATTTTCTTGGTTGCAAGAAATGTTCCAGCATTAAAAGAATTATTATCTGCACTGGCAACTGAGGGAAGAAAAATGGTCTTGAAATTAATGAAGTTAAATCTGAATACATTAAAATGTCCTCATTACAAGCAAGAACATACCCTCAAAACTTAGAATTTATTTTACAGGCCTACAATGTGTTTTAATTTAATGCTAAAATACTTTTATTAACATTGTATTGCATTAATTTTAATCTATATTAATGTTGGATATGAATACCTTATATTTGGTTCTACGTATTTTATGTCGGAGTACATTTCACACGTTTTCAGTTAATATTAGATGCCTCTTTAAATTGGAATTATTGTGATGGTAAAATTTTTAAACAGTTGCATCACCTTTAATGTTTCGTACTTGCAAATAACACGAAACCTTCCATTTTTCTGCAATTAGTTTATTATCCATTTATAACTGAATGATTAATGTTACCGTAATAAGGGATATTGTGCTTAAAATTACAAGTATTTTTCAGAAAATGAAAGAGTACTCACAAGTCGTGCTAAAAAGATTTCTCGTACGATGGCCGTTAAATTCTCTTGTGACGTCACACCAATCACAGCGATACCAAATATCACGTGAGTGCCATGTCCAATGAATGCGTATTTGCATAAAAAACTATTTAAAATATTCTCGGTAATTAATTTATATAAAATATAATTTAAATTGATATTATATGTGAAGTTACATTAGAATTTTGTGATGATAAGATTTAGAACAACAGTTACGTTATCTGCAATATACGAAAAAGATCTTTCAATTTTGACGTCACAGCAATCACAGCGATACTGAAGCATTTAAGTGAAGCTGTGTCCGATAGATGTCTAAACACTCGTAGAAATACGATTTAAACCAGTCTCGATGGTTAATTTATAGGTAATAATAGATTTAATTTATATAATACACTTGCGCTCCAGATGACAGTCTATTAAAATGTTGACCCGAAATTGTTAATGGTTGTTTCCAATCTCGTGTGAAAGAGAATTACATATCTCCAGAGAGAAACTTTCATATGCTCATCAGGGTATTTATACATATTGTCATTGCATGCAAACGTGATCAGATGGTGTAGCAGGTAAGCTACTAACTGATAAGCCACCTCCAAGCAAACGATAAATCTTGAATGGAATGGAGAAGAGAAAACATCACAAATTGCTACAATTTTAGTGGGCTGGTGGCACACTCCTAGTCAGACCCTTTCCATTTCACATTTATCCCGCAACAAAAAATGGTGTATGTTAATGTCTTGCTGCTCAAATATTCCTTAAGAAGTATACTTACAATTACTGTTCCCCACTGCTTCCATCATCAACTACGTTGACATGGTTAGGATTCCTGTCCCATGAGTGGTCTTCCTCTGTGCCATCAACTTCTTAAAACTCTTTTTCAAGTTAATACGGCAGCACTGTTTATCAGCATGTAAAACTGTTGAGTGTTGAGCCAGTTCATTTTCACTTGGTGTGAATTTATGCTTTCAGAAAGTCAACCATCCATTGCTTGTATTGTTTTTCATTTCAAAACCATATACTGATATAAGAATGTTAAAGCCAGCATTAAAAGATTATCTTACTCGTACTCAGTAGAAGAATATATAAATACATGTAAGTAACAATGATGATGGTTTCTCATCATCATTATTTTGCAGTACTGCTGTAGTTTCAAAAATCTGTAAATAACTGTTATGTGTTTGTATTTATATTAGTACTAGAAAGAAGTGTTGGGGTATTTGAGAAAATGTGGTAATGTTAAGATACACATTTACATGTACAGATTGTGGTCTTCTGTATTATGACACTATGCAGTCACGTTGCCATTGTTTTTTAGTAATGTGAAGATGAAGGCAGTGCGTTCCATTGAAACGGTGGTAACCACCTATAATACTACATGTTGTAGTCCAGAAGGCCACCATCCGATCTCACATTGCTGTGAAAACCTCACATATCTTATAGCAGACATATAGATCAACAAAAGGAATGAGGACCCGAAGTATTATGAAAAATCCTTTTGAAATATAATGGAAGTTTAGAGTTCTGAAATGCTGATATGTTGTCTGCATGTTACAGGATGGCTTGCCACAGGCCCTGTCATTGTCATCTTGTCTATCATGACTCATGTATTCGGTGTTGCGTTAGCAGTTGAAGCAAATGCGTGCTCTGGGTGTGTCACACGCCAGACAGGGCAAATGACTGTGGCTAAACTGCTGAGTGACTGAGGTATGTAACATTAATTTAGGACAGTCTTTTCTTTCATCTGCATTAAATTACTTTTTTTTTATTTGTGTAATCCTATAAGAACCATTTTTCTTGTGAATTCACTTGGCTATTAAATGGTTTGAATACAAAACATAAAATCTAATAAAAGTCTGAAGGTTGTTGGCGATAGTGCACTTTGTGTAGTATCTGTTTCATAAAATAATAAAACTGTTTTATAAGCTGAATTTTGCTTCCATCTTTCTGTAAAGAAGGAGAAGGTAGAATTCCCGTCTAATTAGTCTGGACTAGGTCTGAGGCTAGCTCAACCAAGGGGCCAACAGGTAGGATTTCTGCCCTCTTCCCCTTTTTTACCTGAAGACAGAAGCAGAGTCCAGATTTCAAAATGTTGTAGTTTTATTACTTCATAATTTAATGATGGACAAAGTGCAAAATAATAATTTTACGTATTATAATGCATTGTCATCAGAAATCTACACAGTCTGTTTAGATTTTGTTTTGTATTCAGACGTTTGTATAGGAGTGTGGATTCACAAGGAAAATGGTTCTTGCAGGGTTACATTAACAGAAAAACTGATAACACAGTTTTAATCATGCAATTGAATGGCATGGTATAATAAATTCTTCTCAGGCTACCAGCCATGTAAGGTAATGAAGAAGACTCGGCGTTTCAAGGACGATCTATGTCCTCATCCTCAGGGTACACTTATTTTCCAAACATTGGTGTCTTATTCATTAAACCAACTTACACTGGTAGCCCAAGGAGTTTATTATGCTTAGTTGCTATGAAAGCTTCAGAACATACAAGTGGCATGGTGTTTGTGCATAATGTCATACAAATTAGAAGGACAGTAAAAAAAATTCTCATTTGTCCTCCTTACGACCATCCTGATCACTATGTAACTTCTTCTATCACTCATGTTCTTGGCATACTCTGTTCATATGTTATGTTTCGGGGTGACAGCTGTAAACTGGAAAGCCTTGGAGTTTATTGATGCTATGGAATGGAGCCAAGATGAGAAGGTTGGCATGCCTTGTGGGTAGATTGTTGACATACAAATAGTGGCAGTGCCAATGGGAGCTAGTGGAACATGACCTCTGCTGATTGCATTCTTTGCCTCACGAATATAAAGTTCACATTTACTTTGTAAGTTTCAGATCAAGAACTGCAGGGTTTATTTTGGTGAAGTTTGATTATGTTATGCCGTTAAAGGTAATCCCAAATTTGTACTGTTTAATTTTCTGAAATAGGTACTAACAATATGGTGGATGCTCAGACTAGTAAGGTGGTACCCACTCCAGCACTACTGAATGTACGGCCCTGAAATGATAGCAGTAGATAATAAAATATGCAACTTTTGTTAAGGTGTGTGAAATGTGAGGATCTCATGAAGATGGCAATATTGTCCTTTTGAGTTTTGAAGCCATGAGGACTCGTAGATAGACACCTTTAGGTCCACCTGGGATCTCAACCCAGAAGAACATCATCATTGTTTTGTTCAGGTAATTTTTCTGTGGAATGTGAAGCAACAACATGACAGTTTTATAAATATTGTCTTCAGATTTAAGTTTAACTGTGATAACTAATGAGCCTTTATAGCTTGACATGTGAAATTCTGTACAGAGATTGATTTTAAATGTACCTAAAAATCACATGAAATACTTTGTAAGTCAACAGTTACAGACATGGTGTGAATATAAGACTTTGAGGTTATGTTTGACGAATTTCACATAGTGTGTGTGTAACATACTTACAGTTGCAAGTGATGATGAAAGCATTTGACCTGAGTTGGTTTTGATCATATGATCATCTCTGCATGAGACAAGACCACCAACTCTTGAGCTGCATTGCATTATAGGAGATGGTGCACAGGCATAATGATTGCAGCTGAGTATAACTGACAGTTGCAACTGTATTTGGTTGAATTCACTATTTGCACTGAACTCAATAATTAACCTTTGGGTTTGAAGTTAATCTAATTAATAATTAAAAATTCAGTTGCTACTGCTAAGAAAACAATCCATAACGAAAGATCTGTTGTTGATGCTGTTTATGGAAATAATTGGTGTGTAATATGAGAATAATATGAAACCTATAAATATATTCTGTGGTAAAATTCAGAATTACCAAACATTAAAGATGGTGGCACACACAGCTTTAAAAGGTTAAATATTAATTTTGGAATGTTGTTATCAGAGTAATGACTACAAGACTAAATTGTTAATTGACTTCACTGGAATGCTGTCTGAACATAGTGAGTATATCATTAGAATGTATTTACATTCTATAGATCCCTCACAGTTCAAGCCATGGATGTGGAAGATGTCATAGTATGAATATGAACATTTAGTAGAATAAAATATGAAAACAAAATAAAAAGATATCAAACCATTGCTAGGACATTCAGGAAGCCAAGGTGCAGAGAATGAACTCAGAAACTCAGTGGGGTCTGCACCTTTCCAGTCTTTTTGTATGTGGCAAAGGAAAACTCATACATCAGAGATGTTTTGATCAAGTTGCATAATTTTAAATGTATTTCTCTTTGCTGCACTGGAGTTCTGTTCTGTTTAGATCCGTATTCTTTTGATCATATTATATGAATTAATTCCCCTTTTTTGCCACTGATGATGACCTCTTGAAGTGGATACACGTTTAGCATTAGTGTCCTTTATAATTTAAACAGTTTTGTTTGTATGTTTATTTTTTATATTCCAATGCTCTATGCGGTATGCAAGGTTTGAAGGGAATTTTCTGTTTGTCATCACATTCAGGCTGACCCTGGGGTTAATTTACCTTACTATAGAATCAATCAGTATCTTATGCTCTTCCCCAAGTGGTAAGAGCATAAAGCTGTACCTCCATCCCCCATACGTCGTCGTGTGGTGATTAACCTTATATGTGTCCTTCTGGAAGAGGGGTTTAAACCCTGTATTAGTCGTTCGCTGAGACATGAGCTTTCAAATGCGCGTGAGGGAGGGTACTGACGCTGTCTGCTAGCAATAGTGGGGCGAGTAGGGGAACAGATTTCTCTGTACTACTGAACACAAAAATATCAGTGCAGATTGAATTACTTACAGCGGCTGACGAACATTTTACAAAGCTTCAATTCCACTTAATTCCCCATTATCTTCTTCTGCATCTTCTTCCTCCCTCTCCTCTTCCTCACTACTGCTACAACTGTTGGTATCATTGTCGTCTCATTTCTGTAACGACTTATATTTCTCAAATAAGACAGTCTTGCTGCACGAATATCATCCTTTTCGATGAGAACTTTACTGTTACTTTCCGATTTCCTCCACCTGAAGCCTAAATTTCTAATTATTTTCCAAAGAGCCCACTTCCCGCCACTGAAGTTAATCTTTTTCTTAATTACTGCCAACAACGATTTTAAAGTAGGGCGCTCGCCTTGTGTAGTGTGAAATTCGTTAATCGTTCTTCGAATTACACACTTGTCAAAATCATCTACATCAGTTTCAATTTTCCTTCTTGGCCGTTTCTTGTGAGGTGTGCTGAATTCTTTTCCCACTCGTTTATTATATTCGTACTCTTTTAAAATGCGTTTCAGAGTACTTATGGACACACCAGTAGCTTCAGAAACACGATTTTGTATTTGATTAACGTTAATCACATTGCCGCTGTCAGCTTCTTTCTTCATAAAACTGTAAACACTTATCGCCATTTCTCTACTTTGGCTGTGTATTACTTTACGTCCCCCTATTTTCTTTACACCTCTGCCCACGCTTTGCATTCTGTTCATGCTGAGTAGAAACAACAGCGATGAATATGACAGGTCTATTATAAATGGGTCAATGTTATTGAAATGGAATTTACCACACGAAGTGAACTCGGCCGAGTCTGCCTTGTAACTGAGCTCTGAGTTCACCCCACCCACTGTTCGAGCTGCAGATACACTGCACATACCAAGGCCATAGCTCATGTCCCACCGAACGGCCTATACATGAGGGCAGCTGGACAGTCTTTACCTCTGGGATTTATGATTTAGTAGTGTTTTATTCCATTGCATGGTCAGCTGACACTCTGGTACCAGAAGTGAAGGACTCGGTACTGCAGATTACAAAGGCTGCCATTGGACATGGTTTGTGGCTAGTTCCATCAGCCTCTGAGATGCAGCATTTGTTGGTCATCACATTTCTTTACCACAATTCTGTAAGCATTTCTTGTGACCCCCATCCTAGCTGCATGTCATGTTATATACTCCATTTTTATTTCAGTACCTCATGGTCGTGGTGAGACATGTTCCTTGATAATTCTGACAAACACATGAATTTTAATGACAAAGATTTCAGAGAAATGGTGCATCTGGTACTAAATTAAATATGCTTTTCTTTTTAAACACTTACCAAAAAGTGATAATTATTGGGTTTTTGTTCAGGGTGATGTGGTGTGTTTTTATGCACAGTAATGTTGTCTAAAAGCAGTTGAATGTGTGATTAAGTTTGAGAAATACGGAATGTTGGAAAAAATATGTGATGAATTTAAGGAAAGCTTACAAAAGAAACACAGAATTTATGCAGTATTGAGGAATAATATGAATAAAAATCTGAATGAAAATGTCCATTAAACAAAAAAAGTTGGCCTTGACAGAAAGATGCGTATCTTTAGATGTGGATGGAATACTTTGAGGAATTATTAAACTTACAAAGCATTGTTGAGGACAGTACAGAAAATTGTAGTATGTCAGAAAAGGTTACATCTGTAAACAGCAATAACACAAAAGAGAAATAATATGGCATTACGATATGACAAAATATCTGTTAACGTGATTAACACGGTAACAAGAGTCAGGACCCATTGGTTATATTGGGTCAGGAGCAAAATTTTAATACAAAACAGACCATCAGAGGACACCTGTAAAGGAATTACCAAACCAGTTTACAAGAAGGTAGACAGGAAACTATAATTACAGCGTTTTGCTAGACGTTAAAAATTTGCAGAAGAATACTTTGTAATGCAGTAAAAAATTGATGGTCTTGACCAAGACACAGCTGCTCTCAGACAACTCTCCGTGAGAAGATATCCGTCTTCTGGGTTATTGCGCTGTGTAGTCTCGTCGATGTTAACCAACGTTTCAGAGGTCATACTGCCTCCGTCATCATCGCCCTGATGACGGAGGCAGTATGACCTCTGAAACGTTGGTTAACATCGTCCAGACTACACAGCGCAATAACCCAGAAGACGGATATCTTCATACTCACTGCTGTGAGAACCTCAAGCCTTACAACTCTCCGTGAGTTGGAACAAGCTCTTGCCACCATTGGTACAGTTGCTGGAAGCAGTTCTGGAATTGCTGGATGTCACACAGAGCATCTTGAGTTTCAGCAATAACTTATTGCCTGCTGTTGAAATGATATCCTCCCAAATGTTTTTCTCTCTTGAGGAAAGAGTCATCAGATGGTGAGAGATCATGCGATTAAGATTGATGTGATAACACGATAGTATTGTGTTCAGCTAGCGATTTTTGCAGAAGAATTGAGAGGGGTTCTCGTGCAACAGATTTATGTCACCAGTCATTGGTCCCCTCCTGCAGCTGGTGCAACTTTTGTTTGATCTCTCCTTGTTCAGACTTGCATCTGGAATGAATTTGTAGTGCACAGGACCACAAAACTCAGACTTCTGATATCACTTTCTGTTTTGACCTCTCACTGTAACGTTTTTATCACAGTGAATGAGGTGAACTACTGGTCAGTGGATCATGCTTTGTCTGTTAGTGAAAGAGATGAAAAGTCTCATCCATGACAGTGATGGTCCGAGGGAGCGAAAGGTGTTACCAGATGTCAATGTGAGATCACTGCAGATTGTCATCCACTCACTTTGCGTTCAAGGCGTCTCATGCTGATTAACTCGATGCGTGTTCAAAAATCTCTTAAAACTCCATGGCAATTTCCATGTGTTTGAAGATCCTGCACTTTTGTCAACAGTCATGCAGCTCTTCTGACACATGAATTGTCCACCTGGTTCTCTTTTTCTTGGGCAGTTAAATGACTTTCACTACAGTCATTTTCCCTAAACATTTTCTTCCGTCTTTTGGATCTCGAATGCCATTTAAACATGGTAATGCAATGTGGGGAATCTTCTCCGCAAACCTAATGCATCATTTCTAGTGTTTCACAAGCAACATTGCCGAAGTCTTGACAGAATTTTATGTTAGAGCCTTTTTGCAACTTCAGTCTTGTGGAGAGCGTTATTTGGCAGGAACACTGTTTTCTAACTGAATATTCAACAGAGGACTAAGTTACGTTACTGTTGTTCCAGAGCATTATGTCCCAACTGTTGGAGTCGGGAGGAGCATTTCCAGATGATGAAACGATATTGTACCTGGCAGAAATCATCGACGCTATGGATTATCTGCATAAGGTAGGCAAACAGCCCAACTGCAGTTCTGTGCAATAAAATATATTATAACAAGGCAGTTTAAAGCCTGAAAGTAGAATTTTTTGGTTTCATTCAATATGTAATTTATTCACTACATACCAATCATTGTATTCTTGTGTCTTATCATATAAAGAATCGATACACTAGTGTACAATATTAAAATTGAAAGTAGATTATATTGTGCGGAGGGTGGTGGTAAAGCTGAAGTTTTTCCTAACATCTGACACACCTTCATACCAGCCTTTTGGAAATAAGCAACATGGTAGATCCTCACTCATAATCACAGCTACAGATCTGATTGGTTAGGGTTCGTGGTATTCAATTTAATCAGTAACAGTGACAGCTTAGTTTGGGTGGTATATAGCAGAAAAGGAAAATACTGAAACTGCATCTCATTACTGCAGTAAGACTGCAAGATATACCATATTTTATCCCCTCAGTAGAGGTAATTTGTTTCTTTCAGTTAAGAGTCATATGCCGAGACCTAAAACCTGACAATATGTTGGTAGATCTTCAGGGCCACATTGCTGTCGCAGATTATGGTCTATACAAAGTTTGTCAGCTCTGAAGAGGAAAATATTGTATCCACCTTATCATTTATTCAGTTTGCGTACAAGGACACGTAGGCTGTAAATGTAAGCGCAATGTGGTCCGCTGTCCATCAGGCAGTGAGTGCCCTTTATTTGAGGGGTGTCAAAGTATGAGACCTGTAAAGACTTGACAGGCTTCAAGTGACTGAAATTTGACCACAATTTTCACAGTGTGTGTAACTAAAAGATGTCACAAGGCCTGTGAATTTGAGGAGATAAACATGAAGTATAATAGTGGATATTGACACAGATAATCCAAGGGCCTAGTTTAAATATTATCTTCTTCTTCTTCACTTGTTGGACCCTGGCCACCTTAGATTAAATATTATATGAAGATAAAATTTGTGGTACATACAGCCTACTGAGTATGGTCACAGTTAAGGATCTTACTTACGATGGGTGGGGCGTGTGGGGAGAGAAGAAATGCTCCAGAGCATCAGTGGGAAAATCTCTTGGAAAATGGCAGCGTCAGAAATCATTAAGGAAAAGAATCGTAGCATTAAGACGGATGTTAGAGAAATGTATTCTGAATGCAGGAGGTGGATGGAAGTCGCTCAAGACTTTGCCCACTGGTGGTCAACACTTTTTGACATAATCAGTTTTGTTTTCTGTTACCAGACACTTTCTAGTTGTTTTATGCCCCAAATTCCTGTCACAGTTACTCAAATTGTTGTTTCCATCTTCAGGGTGATCGTGCATATTCACAGGACGTCACAAGTCAGTACGTGGTGCCAGAGATATTTATCGGTGAAGGCTTCAGCTATGTAAGTTTCTTGTACATTAACAGTATTATAATAACGAGCTCTTGGTTTTATGTGACTCAACCTAACGCGTGATTAATGCAAACTAACAAGAAAACACATTGTAATAATCTGAGGGTTTGGAGCCACAAGCAGTTTGTAACGACACGTGCATAAACTAGTCAGTATACATGACAGGAGGCCGAAGCATTCAACTGGTGCAGTCAGCTGCCTGGTGTCTGGCATGATGACATGCATATTTGTCATATAAAGGAATTTGAAAGCCAAGTACTAGCCAGTCACCGAAATTCAAAATAAGTGTTGTTTAGACTTTTTTCTTATGTGACTCAGCATGAAAGTAGCTTTAAGTGTCTCCTTGTGGCGCATTACACCAAAAAACAGAAAGAAAAATCAAGTAGGTATCAACAAACTTGAAGCTTCAAGGGCATGGAAATACTTCTTATCCTTTACCACACAGCTCCATACTCACTAACTAAAAGGTACGGGAATTAGAACTGAATGAATTTGAGTAGTTTTTGTGATCAAGTTCTCATGACCTACATATCAGACATTCAATGAGGGTGTTGTGAGTGGCTTGGCAGATAACATAATTACATTGTTTCAGTCCACACTATAAGAAAGTTGAGGGTGACTGTAGCCAATTTTCCTATAAAATTCTGGCAAAGTTAAGCCACTGTTAGCACATGGATAGCATCCTCATGTACCCCCAAAAGAAAGCTGTAAGGGGAGGAATGTCATGCACACAACGTGGTCAAGCCATAGGCCCACCCTTACCAATAAAATTCTCTTAAAATTTGCGATTTAAGAGTCTATCAGTTCCTTGTCAAAATGTGGAGACATTCTGTCTTGTTGCAACAGCATTTCAATAGGACATGTTCTTCAAAACAGGTGTGAGGCATTCCTCTGCTTAAGATGCCATTTTAACAACTGTGAGTGTAGTGCATCTTGTGGAAAGATATGGAAACTAAAGCAGCACGAGTTATAAATCTGATCGTATAACCTTCTAAAATTAATTTAGTTCAAATTCCTTTGCATCACGGTTCACAAGTTATGAAATGGCGTACATTTCATGTGTACACTCTGTGTATAAGCAGTCCTTGAACTGAAATAAACATAAATATTTGCAAAACTTGTTGCAGTAAATAGTATTGACAGAGACACGGCAGTTCGGAAGACATGAAACAATCATAGAACATTTGTAGGTGCTTTCACCACAGAAAAATAGAGAAATGCTCCAGTTCGCTTTGCTGTGTTTCTCTGTTCACCTGTGTAGCATTTTGATAAACACTGAATGGGCTTTAATGGCATTTGATAATTTTCCTGACTTGCCTTCTGATATCATTTATGGTAAATAAATAATAGCGTAACTGTATGATGTCATTTGTAAATGGTGTTTGGTAAAGTGTTTTTCAAGGTTCTGACTGAGCACTCAAAGAAAACCATAAGAAAATTCACCACAATCTGTGGCTGACTAAGAATCAGACAGAAAGCTATTTAAATACAGTGAAACCTCGATGCATCGTTTTCGGCGGGGGTGGGAAATAAAAACGATGAATGCGGGAAAACGATAGATGCGGGAAAGCATTAAATTTTTTTAAAAAAACAATGTTTCTCTTTCAAAGTTACTTCTTTTTACCAAAAAAGTCTTTAATGGACAACTGGTTTGTCGAAACTTTACGTTTTAGGCCAAACAGAGCCCTTTCCACGTTCAAAATGTTTTCTTCGTCACGTTCACTAATATTAAGCGCATAAAAGAACGACTTGACTTTTGCCAATGCAGCGTGTGCTTCGGCAAAACTCGGCAAAGTTCGGGCTCGCATTCGTCGTTTCTCCCTCTTCCTCACCGCTCCCTCAACCTTCGCGGACTATAACAGGAAAAATGGAAGTACTATTACTGCCGAACTCAACGAAACGTAGCTGTAGAAGACACGATATGAACCAGAAGAATGAAAAAGTTTCGCTCGCCTTTCCTTTGTACTTGTAATAAAAGCATTTGTGAAGAAATTCAAACTGCACATGCCATCTGGCATCGCTGGAACGAAATATGAGTGCACCCAAATTAAAATCGTAAAATTTCTGACAATGGGCACCGCCATTCACTCCAACTATCACCCCTGCACAGCTGACCCTCATTCCAAAAGAATGTGCTGGTTGGGCGACATAACAGGTTACCGCTACTACGTATTCCAAAAACATTGTGCGTCTTTCGGTAATAATTTATCTCAAAAATCAGCATTTTAAATTCTCAGAAACGATCATTGCGGGAAAATTGTGGGCCGGGACTAAGATATTTGAACTATCGATGCGATAAAACGATAGTTCGAGGAACGATAGAAGCGGGAAAATGTAACATTATTTTATATGGGATGTATTCGGGACCGAACAAAACGGACGATGCATCCGGGAAAACGATAGTACCGGGAACGATGGATAGAGGTTTCACTGTAGATAAAAGCAGAAAAAGCATCGTCAAACTTAGGAATGTTCCATGTTAACCTAGAGGCAAGAAACTAAGAACCAGTTCACACTAACCACAAGTTATCTATTTGTGGAGAACCTTGTGGAAAATGTATAAGAGTGTGGTGAAATAGAAATGTCTGATTGCAGCTAATACCAGTAATTTTAATTGTTGCAGGAAGTAAACTGGTGGGGTGTTGGAGTCACTGCATTTGTAATGATGATCGGGCACAGACCCTTCGAATATGATGAACATCAAAATGATGCAGCACTTTGTTGTTAAGTATTTTGCATTTTGAAAGAGTTCTGATGTATGTGTTTGCTGTGAACATCATTTTCCTTTGAACACATTTCTGTTGAAATTACTTAACGGTCAACAGATGACTGTCTGTTTTAATTAGCTTCGTTCAGCATATCTTAACTTCAAGTGGTCTTCCACTGTTTATAAACACGTAAACTTATGTCCCTGCAATTGTGTTTATGAAAATTGCAGTTTGTGAGTGATTTTGGTACAATTCACCTCTTCTTCAGTTCATGTTGAGGTCAACCATTTTTATATTTAAAAGAATGGTAAAGACCTTTCTTTTTCTTATATTCAAAATTTTTGATATTTTTATTTGCATTTTTCTCGTGCAAGTGTTTTGTAGCCACATCAGCATCAATAAGATATTCACCTTTTATAGCTTAAAGTCGCCTAAATAATATTTGAACATTCAGTGATAAATCAAAGAAGACAACTCAGCCATTACAATGGTTAATGTTTCTGAAGTAAATAATCGCTGTTTACACTGCAGAACTCCGAATTGTTTATTTTTAAAGCAGATTGTGTTTGTAGGTGTCACTAGGTCTGTTCCGTTTATGTGCTAGAGAGTTGCACTACATGGTGTAATGATACTTCAATTAACAAAGTTAACGTGCTTTGTGTGTGTTACCTACTCAGCTATGAGTATAAGTATTTCGATACTGAGAGTGCCGTGAATAAAACAAGTTAAACAAATCTCTATCAAACATTGGATGCATCTTTTAAATGAGGTGACTATTATGTAGTCTTAATTTGATTTTGCGTATTCAAATAACTTGTGTCTTTGATGTCAGCACGGAATAATTAGTCAGTAGTACCATGATGATACTGTAAATGTAAGTGAAATATTTATTAGTGTTGTGAATTTAGATCTTGGCATTCATAGTGGCAAGTCAGATAATTATTGTTTTATTTCGGTCATTAAAGAGGACTAATTGTTTATATTTATAAACATGCAAGCTGACTCCAGTGAGAAGTTAGCAGAACAGAGCTAGGTTTTCGTACCTGTATGATAAAATAAAAAGTAAAAATTGCTTGCATCATCACAACCTCAAATCCTCCATAGAACGAAATATGACTGGTAATAAGACAAATGCAGAGGGGTGCATTGTTAAACTGTGGGCCAAATTAAGCATGTCGTACATAAGCAAAAAGTGATTAAAATTTTGAGCCTTTTGGGTTGTTTTCGATCTCCTACTAGAACATGTATTCAGAGGCTGACGTTTCAGTCATGTAGCGTAAGTAGCAGTGATCATTTGTTATCGTGAGAATGTTGAAATAAAAAATGTTCCCCCACATCAGAATATTATTGCTAAATGTGTCATTACACATACTCGTGTATTGCGATACCAAGTTGAAATGATTTCTCTTCCTGGTCTTTTCAAAGTTTGCATTTGTCAGTAGTGAGTGACAGCCCACTGCCTCTCCACAGTTTCTACTCAATCCTTATCTTTGTCTGCTAGAGCCATCTAGTAGGAATCAGGAGAGACTTGTGTGAGAAATGGCCGCCGAATTTTGCTTACGGAATATCTCGTTCATGCTCGTTTGGTTCTTTTATGTGCCTCTCTGAAGGAAGTTGTGCTTTAGATTTTTATCACCCCTTAAAAATGTATCGACCTTGGGGCTGGTGTTGAGCACATTAACCACTAGTCCACTGAATGCGACAAGTTCTAAAGTGCCAAAAAAACAAAAATAAAGTTTATGAACATTTTTTATTTCACTTTATTAAATACATAATTAACTATGTAACAAAAAACAATTTAACGAACACATTTTTTATGATATATTCCGAACTAAATAATGCACTAAACCAATTAAACTGAAAACAATTGAACTATTCAACGAAGAACTTGTGGTGGTTCATTGATGGATGTGGTTGTAGGGCTTGAAGTGAGGCCCCGCTCACATAACATTGGGTCCTTTCTTGTTTACTTTAGCCAGATGGTGGGCTCAATCTCAGTTTCGTCTACGTAGTTTTCTGTTACTAGGCGAGCAACCTTCAGGAGACGAAGTAAGGTCTTTTAGAATGGCTTGAATGTCCAGGTCAGTTATTTTACTGGGATGTATTGTTGGGTCAGGAATCTGGAAAGGAAGTAAAAATTTGGATGAGAATAGGAACTGGAATATGGGTAACAAGTATGGAAACACGTACAGCGAATATCTCGTGGTAGGCGATCTCTAAGGATGCAGGTTTTGAAGGAATTTGTGACGAAGCTCATGGTGAAAGACACTGGACTTATTCTAGTTACGTGGACTCTTGCATAAATTACAGGCTTGAAACTCATTCTGCATTTTTTGGGATGACTTCTGTTTGACCCACTGTTTCATCTACCTGTCATAACCTGACCTGGTGTTGTAACTTTTATGTCGTGTGATTTTCATCTGCACGGAATTTACGAGTCGGAGGGAGGGCTGGAAATAGGTCAAATGCAAGAACATAAAGAGTACAAAGAGAACTTCAGGCTCATAGTATGCTTTCGTGGCACTCTCCAGGCACTACACTTAAATGAAAGGCAAGTCAGTAATAGGTTCTTTTATTCTGTAATAAGTAGATGAGGATACAAAGATATGAAACAGGTTCGTGAATCTGCTCAAAACTCCGTTCGGCAGCGTTGCCCTTCCAGCTTATGTTTTCTTCTCCGTTTTACGACTATGACGACGACTTGCCATTGATGAAGCGACACCTTGTCCGCCTGTGAATCCTCCTTGTTGATGTTCCTGTTCTTGGGCAGGCAGGGGACGGGCACTGATAGTCTGCACCTTCGTGACGCGTCGCTTCGCTAACTTGCGTCTTGTTCGCCGCAATTTCTTAGCACGGGCCTGATCCCGAAGACGCTTCTGGTTGCGGACATCTAGTGGGTTGTAGACGTAATCTGAAATTGGAAAGAATGACATTCAGGTCACAGCATTCCGTAAATGGTTGCTTCTTATCGCGTGATTTGACATGAGAGGAGGAAAATCAGCGACATTCATAAATCATATATTACAGAAAGACTTGACTCGTAAGTAGATGAAAACGTTTTGGAAATACTGTCTCCAGTTTTTCCGTCGTCTAATATAAATTTCTCCAGTTCCCCGCATAGCCACTTCAGCCCTGAAGATTGAGAAAGGATCTTTCTCCGACACTTCCATCCACTTAATCGCCGTGGAAGCTGCTGATAATACAAAATTAATATTTCCATTACGATTATTAAAACAAAGCAAAAATTAATGAAGCTGAAGTGGCTTCAAAGGGAGGTCTTCCGGATAAATTATTGCCTCAATATCAACTGATACACAACCACAAGACTTTGATGGGCTTTCGCGGTGGTGAGGTTGAGGATGATGATTAAATTCTGGATTTTGGTGCAGTGTAGACTTGGCAGGAAATGAACTCGAAATACAAGGGAAAAATATGCCTTCTGTAATTTGGTTGACTTTTACCACTCCGGCTCTGATCGACCCAAATCTTAAAATATGTTACTAAAGAATAAAGTCTCGTCAAAAGTTCTCTTACCTAAAATTGATAGCAGTCAATCTCAAAGAAATTTGAATCGGTGATGTTTCTCAAAATTCTCAGGTAAATTTTTTCGAAGCTTTCTGCTGGTTATTGACATTAAAAGTGAATTAATTACTTACCAGGATATTTCTTCTTATGTTCCGCGTCCGCCTGGCGGGCTCGTGCATAATACTCTTCCTTGTGCTCCACGTCAATGGCCCTCCACATGTAGCCAAGTCTGCAAGTAGAAGAAGCAAAACTTGTAAGAACACAGGCAGGTTGTAGGACGAACGTCCAAGGGTAAAGACAAAGGCAGTGGCGTATGAGAGCGCACAAAATGTTTCAGCTGTTCTGGACAATCAGAACATTTTCAGCAAGTGGAAATAAGATATCCAATTTTGAATTCACCTTATGCATACTCTGCCAGTTTTGGATCTTTACACTTTTACAGTGAAAGAATTGTTCCGGGCGGTCTCATAAATTCTTCTTCTCTACTGTAGGCTAGACTTCTGTCCTGTATATCATGTGTTCTGTTTATAATTAAGTAAATATAGATTCATAATCCATCAATGAAAATCAAACCAGCCTTTAATTTAATGTGCTGAGTTTGTGAGTCAAATTTTTCAAGATTCAACCTTTTTTTTTTTTAATTACTAGGGCTCATAGTTTATCATCATCACAATTATCAGCATTTGTCTTTTTCTCTCTTTGAGTAGAATAAATTTCTAAGTGCGCGTTCAGAACATGAGAAAATTCTCACACATAATTTTACAGGTTTGCACCGTCGCCATGTTTATAATCGTTAACTTAGTACAATGATCATGTCCGCTGAATTCGAATATCTTTGAAGACAATCTGTCATTCACGAATGCTCTGCACATTAAATTGTTAACAAGTAATTGTCCTGAAGTACATTTTGTATTGCAACTTACCTCACACTAATTTGCTCATTTCGTTCCCCAGGATACAGGACAGCCAGTTTCTTTCTCCATTCATTAGAGAAGATCACGTAGGCGTTCGGCGGGCGTGGTATTTTCACGCACTTTGGCGTTTCTTTGCCCTGTTTTGCCGTTCTCTTCTTTTGGAGGTTCTTTGGCTTCCCTGTAATTTGCAGCTGGTGGTGAGCCTGGTGCATGTTTTCATCTTGCTGTTCCTGAGTATTACCCATAGTGTGGTCTGTATTTCCTGAAATAATGATGGAATCCATGTATAAGAACTAAAATAATCAGAATATGGCCAACATTATATAAAGAAACATGGCTATATGCAGTGTACCTGACCCTTTTTTACTGAAGAGTTACAGTCATATGAAGCGTAAGTAATAAAATATGCTGTGTTGACGTATCTGAATGTGGTTGTGTGCAGAAGGGGTGAGGTTTCAGTAACATCAGTATAACAGAGAATATGTGAATTGTGAATAAGAGACACACAGTTTTGTGTTTTCGTCTTAACAAAGACGTCGTTAAACAGGCTGGCTCTGAGTCTTCCTGAAAGAGGGAAGGTTGTCTACCCTGGGGGACATATCAGACAGAACTCGTCCTTGTCATTTGGCTTCTGACACGTGGACACAAAATTATTCTTGGTCTCAACTCTCAGAGAGCAAAGTAAACGTACATAATTCAACTCTAGAAAATGATTCTTTGAAGTCCAGCAAATTTAAAATGTCTGAGAGTGACTATAATAAACCAAAATTGATTTTATTTGGAGAATTCTTATTACAATCCCTTTAACACTTTTTGTTTTCCCTTTGCTAAAATCACTTAAAATAATGAAGTAATGATATTATGGGGGGCATATCTGGACATCTAGAAAGACGTGCATAAACATCATACTGATGAGGTTTACGGACTGTACTCCACAAATTACTGCATGCACGGAATTAAACCACACTTACTCTCTATTGCCAGCTTCCTGATCCTGTCTATCGGTATACGAGTGATCGTCACGTCATCTATTTCAGCAGGGTTTACCTGAGGACAGACAAAAAATGAGTCATTTTATAGTCCAAGAATTCTCTGCATCTTCATGGAGCTAATATTTATTATGGAACTATGTCCCAGTCACACACAAATCGTGTGTGCCTTGGCCCTGCTATCGATTTTCGTTTCTCACAAAAGATATTAAGAACACCTCACTTATACAAAGAGAAGTTAAGGCTGTGTCAGATAACGAGGGCTTCCTTTTTATGAATGATTTACCTTTAAAATTAGCATGTTAGGAAACGTTTCAAAGCTTTAATTACAATATACAAGTCAGTTAATGATTAATCTGTAATACAAAACAACGATCCTGAGAAATTAAGCTGTTCACACAACAATAACTTTCCTCTAGACGAAAAATTAAAGACTGAAAACAACCTTTAACAATGTCTGAATGTGACAAGTGACCCAGTCATAAGTCCTTATCAGGTGTTTAGCTTAGCCGGAATTCAAGTAACTTCGTTGATGTGGCCGACGTGTGTTGCTGCTAGCGTTTGAATTCTTAAAAATGACATACAATCCCTCAAGATAACATAGACAATTAAAGTAAAGTAAAGCTGCCCCACTATACGCCATGTAGCTTGGGGGGGGGGGGAGTGGAGGTATAGCTCCTACTCATTCTTGACCTCAGCACTAGATGGGGGTGAGTGGTCAGCATCACGCCCCGGCCGGCTTTACCCCACGCGAAAGAAACCCGGTACCCATTGGATAGGAGGTTGGGTGGGCCCCAGAGCCGGTCTGGACGCAGAGGCTAGAGGAAAAATCCTCTGCCCCCGTCAGGGATCGAACCCCGGGTCCGTAGCCGGTCACTATACCGACTGAGCTACGCCGGCTCTAACACAGACAATTACAAATGCAAAATGAAATATTAATATTAATAATAAGTAGGAAACTCTTGTCTCACCAATTGTGAAGAGCAGGAGACCTCCATGTCCCAGGCAGCAAAATTTGAATAAAGAATTAAACGGAAAGATTGCAGGAAAGGTTTTCACTGAATATAAAAGAATCTTGTTCTAGAAGCACTTTATCCACCACCTGTTCTCAGCACCATTCGTTCCAGACTGACGAAAGCTAACTAAGAGCGGAGTCCTGCGCAAGCGTAAGCGTCGTCCCTTCCTAGGTGTAACCATTCCTGCCCACGAGGCGTATTGCTGGAAATGGTAAACGGTCTTAATATAAAAAACAGAAATTTTGCTCTCGCTAACAGGGTTACGTCGTGGCGGGAGCCTCGACCATTCAAATTAGGATCTGTTGCTGCTGATGGGAGGTTATCCCGTCAGGCAAGTTGTCCAAGAGAATTTGGTTGGTTGGATCTCTGGGGTTTGAACCCAGAGAGGGAGGGGCCGTTTCGGTTGAAGGCCTCTGCGGAATGGCGGGAAGATCACTTCAGCTGATGGCATCCATGATCGGGGGGGGGGGGGGGGGGGGTTGGCGGGCCGTGCCCCTATTAAATTATACCCTGGCATTCGCCTTACAACTGAGGAAAAGCACGGAAACCCTCAGTCAGGGTAGCCGAGTAGTCTAACCACTCGTTGTGCTTACTTAGCCGTCTGTTGGGGACAGCCTCAGCTGGCCTGCTGAGCATCAGTCCCCCTTGGGTGACCTCTGACAGCCATTGTTCGGCACGAGTGTCTCCAGAGTTATCGGACTCTGACGCCAGCAACCAAACCAACCAACCAAAAAGCTAACTGAAGGCGGAGTCCTGCGCAAGCGCAAGCATCGTCCCTACCAATACAATGCTGACGTCATGTATGACGCAACAGTTAGTAAAGAGCGTGCAATACGGTTCATTCAGGCGTGCATAAGAAAAGAGAAATGAACCTTATGGCACGCCAGCCGAGATTGTTGCAGGTGTTCGTAATTAATATGAACACCTGCGTTTCATATTTACACATTCTTTGTAGTTACAGTTATTACTCCAAGTTATAATTTGTAAGAAGTCAATAATTAACATTAAATATTTTCTGTGTAAAAGTAAATGAATTTAAAAGTAATGAGGAGGGGCTTGAAGTAAATTTTGCAATTTGTTTAAAAATGACGCCGTGTTTTTCATACTTGTTTAATTTTAAAGACGATTTTTGAGGTGCCCGGGCACTGTTGAACCCATCGCCCCTACGACAGGGAATTTAATTGATAAGAAGATGTTTACAGGGAAGAGAACTGAGTTTAACCAAACAAAATTATTGTTAACTTTCGGGGAAATACAATTACTAAAACAGTGATCAGAATAAAATTCCAACTTAATAAGGCGAAAAATTTCGTTCTCTAGGAGTAGTAAATTCATTTTGTCGCGAATTTAAATGTAGTGTGAAATATTAAGTACAACCGGAAACTTCTGGAATGGACGTTGTAGAAACTTATTTTCGTGTCTTTGTTCAGTATATTAAGTTTTTTAATGAAGAGATATTAATTGTTTGTTTACCATAAGTTTAGTTTGGCGACAGACTCCGCTCCAGGTGTTTAAGTTATTTGCTTATTTAATTAACAGTGCTGCCAGTGGAAATTTAACAATGTCTGAATGTGACACGTGACCCAGTCATAAGTCCCCATCAGCTGTTTAGCTTAGCCGGAATTCAAGTAACTTCGTTGATGTGGCCGACGTGTGTTGCTGCGCTTTGGGGGGGGGGGAGTGGAGGTATAGCTCCTGCTTATTCATGACCTCAACACTAGATGGGGGTGAGTGGTCAGCATCACGCCCCGGCCGGCTTTACCCCCGCGAAAGGACCACGGTACCCATTGGATATGAGGCTGGGTGGGCCCCAGAGCCGGTCTGGACGCAGAGGCTAGAGGAAAAATCCTCTGCCCCCGTCGGGGATCGAACCCCGGTCGCCCAGTCCGTAGCCAGTCACTGTACCGACTGTGCTACGCCGGCTCTAAAGGTACAATTTGGCTGCACGCGACAGAGACAAGCGACCGAGGCAGGCGACAGAGTTACGAGACCGAGACTGGTCGCTTCCTGTCTGCTCTCTGTACAATCGTATGAAGTACAATTACGAGCGCGAGATATAGACAGGCGACAGAGACAAAGCACAGGAGACCGCTCTCGGACCAGTAGTGTCTCGCGACGGGCTCAGACAGCACGTGTGTTGTTGAGTAAAATAATGGCAGAAATTAAATTTACTGGTGACCAAGATGAGCAATTGCTAGAATTAGTAGCAGAAAACTGACCACTGACCACCGACAGAAAGATCCTTCTTCGCGTCTGGTTTTGAATATTGAACTCGTAGGTTTTCTTTGTTTCTTTCGCAACAAATAACACAGTAACACATCATCATCTTCTTCTTCTTCGAGTAACCTTTTTAGAATCATTTTTGTACTCATTTTTCACAGAATATGTGCACGTATGTCTCAACAAAACAAACACTTTGCCGCATGTCTCGGTCGTCACCTCAAAAGTGTGTGGCGACAAGCTGCGATGTGTCCGTCTCTGTCGCGTGCAGCCAAATTGTACCTTAACACAGACAATTACAAATGCAAAATGAAATAATAATATTAATAATAAGTAGGAAACTCTTGTCTTACCAATTGTGAAGAGCAGCAGACCTCCATGTCCCAGGCAGCAAAATTTGAATAATTTATTAAACGGAAAGATTTTCACTATATATATATATATATATATATATATATATATATATATATATATATATATATATATATATGAAAGTATCTTGTTTTAGAAACACTTTAACCACAACCTCTTCACAGCACCGTTCGTTGCAGACTGACGCCAGCCGATTGTGGCCTGATGTTTATACCAATACAATGCTGACGTCATGTATGACGCAACAGTTAGTAAGCAGCGTGCAATACGGTTCATTCAGGCGTGCATAAGAAAAGAGAAATGAACCTTATGGCACGCCAGCCGAGATTTTGCAGGTGTTCGTATTTAATATGAACACCTGCGTTTCATATTTACATGGTCGAGGCTCCCGCCACGACGAAACCCCGTTAGCGTTAGCAAAATTTCCGTTTTTTTTATATTAAGACCGTTTACCATTTCCAGCAATGCGCCTTGTGTGCAGGAATGGTTTCACCTAGGTAGGGACGATGCTTGCACTTACGCAGGCCTCCGCCCTCAGTTAGCTTTTTGGTTGGTTGGTTGGTTCATATTTACACATTCTTTGTAGTTACAGAATTACAAATTGAATTACGCCAAGTTATAATTTGTAAGAAGTCAATAATTAATATTAAATATTTTCTGTGTAAAAGTAAATGAATTTAAAAGTAATGAGGAGGGGCTTGAAGTAAATTTTGCAATTTGTTTAAAAATGACGCCGTGTTTTTCATACTTGTTTAATTTTAAAGACGGTTTTTGAGTTGCCCGGGCACTGTTGAACCCATCGCCCCTACGACAGGGAATTTAATTGATAAGAAGATGTTTACAGGGAAGAGAACTGAGTTTAACCAAACAAAATTATTGTTAACTTTCGGGGAAATACAATTACTAAAACAGTGATCAGAATAAAATTCCAACTTAACAAGGCGAAAAATTTCGTTCTCTAGGAGTAGTAATTTATTTTGTCGCGAATTTAAATGTAGTGTGAAATATTAAGTACAACCGGAAACTTCTGGAATGGACGTTGTAGAAACTTATTTTCGTGTCTTTGTTCAGTATATTAAGTTTTTTAATGAAGAGATATTAATTGTTTGTTTACCATAAGTTTAGTTTGGCGACAGACTCCGCTCCAGGTGATGAAGTTATTTGCTTATTTAATTAACAGTGCTGCCAGTGCAACCTTTAACAATGTCAGAATGTGTCAAGTGACCTAGTCATAAGTCCCTATCAGCTGTTTAGCTTAGCCGGAATTCAAGTAACTTCGTTGATGTGGCCGGCGTGTGTTGCTGCTAGCGTTTGAATTCTTAAAAATGACACAGACAATTAAAGTAAAGCTGTCCCACTATACGCCATGTAGCTTTGGGGGGGGGGGGGGAGAGGTATAGCTCCTACTCATTCTTGACCTCGGCACTAGATGGGGGTGAGTGGTCAGCATCACGCCCCGGCCGGCTTTACCCCCGCGAAAGGACCACGCTACCCATTGGATACGAAGCTGGGTGGGCCCCAGAGCCGGTCTGGACGCAGAGGCTAGAGGAAAAATCCTCTGCCCCCGTCGGGGATCGAACCCCGGTCGCCCAGTCCGTAGCCAGTCACTATACCGACTGTGCTACGCCGGCTCTAAAGGTACAATTTGGCTGCACGCGACCGAGGCAGGCGACATAGTTGCGAGACCGAGACTGGTCGCTTCCTGTCTGCTCTCTGTACAATCGTATGAAGTGCAATTACGAGCGCGAGACAAAGACAGGCGACAGAGGCAAAGCACAGGAAACCGCTCTCGGACCAGTAGTGTCTCGCGACGCGCTCAGGCAGCACGTGTGTTGTTGAGTAAAATAATGGAAGAAATTAAATTTACTGGTGACCAAGATGAGCAATTGGTAGAATTAGTAGCATAAAACCGACCACTGACCACCGACAGAAAGATCTTTCTTCACGTCTGATTTTGAATATTGAACTCATAGGTTTTCTTTGTTTCTTTCGCAACAAATATAACAGCAACACATCATCTTCTTCGAGTAACCTTTTTAGAAGAATTTTGTACTCATTTTTCACAGAATATGTGCACGTATGTCTCAACAAAACAAACACTTTGCCGCATGTCTCGGTCGTCATCACAAAAGTGTGTGGCGACAAGCTGCGATGTGTCCGTCTCCCGTCTCTGTCGCGTGCAGCCAAATTGTACCTTAACACAGACAATTACAAATGCAAAATGAAATAATAATATTAATAATAAGTAGGAAACTCTTGTCTTACCAATTGTGAAGAGCAGGAGACCTCCATGTCCCAGGCAGCAAAATTTGAATAATTTATTAAACGGAAAGATTTTCACTATATATGAAAGTATCTTGTTTTAGAAACACTTTAACCACAACTTGTTCACAGCACCGTTCGTTGCAGACTGACGCCAGCCAACCAACCAACCAACCAAAGAAGCTAACTGAGGGCAGAGGCCTGCGCAAGCGCAAGCATTGATTGTGGCCTGTTGTTTATACCAGTACAGTGCTGACGTCATGTATGACGCAACAGTTAGTAAAGAGCGTGCAATACGGTTCATTCAGGCGTGCATAAGAAACGAGAAATGAACCTTATGGCACGCCAGCCGAAATTGTTGCAGGCGTTCGTATTTAATATGAACACCTGCGTTTCATATTTACATCCCCGTTAGCGTTAGCAAAATTTCCGTTTTTTGTATTAAGACCGTTTACCATTTCCAGCAATGCGCCTTGTGCGCAGGAATGGTTTCCCCTAGGAAGGTACGACGCTTGCGCTTGCGCAGGCCTCCGCCCTCAGTTAGCTTTTTGGTTGGTTGGTTGGTTCATATTTACACATTCTTTGTAGTTGCAGAATTACAAATTGAGTTACGCCAAGTTATAATTTGTAAGAAGTCAATAATTAATATTAAATATTTTCTGTGTAAAAGGAAATTAATTTAAAAGTAATGAAAGGAGGCTTGAAGTAAATTTTGCAATTTAATTTGCCCTTGTTTAAAAATAACGTCGTATTTTATTATACTTGTTTAATTTTAAAGACGGTTTTTGAGGGGCCCGGGCACTGTTGAACCCATCGCCCCTGGGCCAGAGAAAATGTTTCCTTCCTTCGAATCCCGATTATTCATTTTGAACAATGAGAGAACACAGGTAGGTCAGAACTCTGGAAGAAGTGTCCTGAGTTCGATTTCCTTCAAGGGCGGTTCCTGTACTCCGAAACCAAGCGAGGTAGTGCAAGGGCGCCAGGATCAGAGTTTTTTGCTTCGAAGAGGATATTACGGAAACGAAGGCCTTGACACTGAGTTCGAGTCCCGACAAGAATTGTTTCTGTTGACATTAACGTAAACGCGAAAAAACAACGACGCCAAGGCAAAATTCTTTCGTTTCTGAGAGTAAATTACGGGGTCTAAGGTCACGGACACGAATACACAGTCCTCGGTTCGAGTCTGTATTATTATGTTTGTTTCTGGGGTAATTTTTATGGGTGTCTTAAAAGATACACATTTAATGATTAGGCCTATAAGCTACTGGGTGTTTCCGAATTAATCTGCTGATTTTGTGTGGTTATAGTAGACCATAATTTTTTATTTATTCATAGTTTATTTAACGACACATTTTCAGTAGTTCAGAGTAGGACACGAACATTAAATCCATTGATAAATCCACGTACGTAACGAATTTTATTATTTGGAAACACAAAATTAGCTTCATTTTGTATTACTGTCGACTAACACGGATGCCACCAGATGTCTCAAAAGTAAAGTGCTGTACAATTTGTATGGTTACCCATAAAGCACTAGACTGACTACGGACTCCCGACAATTGGGTTTTTACCTCAAGCGTGAATTGTATGTACAAAATCGAGAAATTAGGCTTTTAGGAGGCCTTGATCTCTGCGGTGACGTCAGAGCCTTGAAGCCTGAGGCCAGCGGCTGTTAGAAGGCGTTCACCATGACTGAGAAGGAGTTTTATTCTTGTTACTTCAACACTCTATCAACTGATAATGTTGCATATCCATTAATTAAATATGACACGATGGTTATGAATGATGGATCGCGAGAGCATATTCTCGGCTTGCTTTAAAGTAACTGAGAAGAACCAGGAAGCTGGGGGTAGCCGATGCCAACATGTTAGTCTATTGCGGTTGGATGAAACGGATATTTTGGTCGTGTTAGATAATTCGTTGATGCGATAATTGTTCCTGTGCTCAAGCGTCTTCTTCACGCTTCGACCTGCTTTACCCTCGGTGGTCAGGGGATAGCAGACTAGGTGGGCCCCAGAAACATACTGAACGCAGATAGAGGGCGGGAACTTCGCCCCGTAGTCCACATAAAACCAGGATCACGATCGACTATGGCCGCCGGATACGGAGTGTTTCGAAAAAGCATTCACGGACAGCCGACAAGGGGTGATTCTCCGACTTGTGTGTTGGGCGTGGGGCTAACAATTGCCGATTGTGAGAATAATAAATTGTTCCGACGTTTTGTGCGTGTCCTCTGACTGGGACGGAATATTTGCAACGACCCAAGCTGGACTAAGCGGAATCAAAAATAAAAGACAAATGACTTGTTCTTACGCTCATCTGCTCCTTAACGTGATACGTGAGAATTATATTTTTCATATATGCCTACAATTTGTACTTGACAATTTTGTAGTTGCATTTTGTGTCTTATAGGGTCTACAATTTATGCTGTAACGGCCTTGCTTGAATTGCGTGCTCGGCCGAGTGCACTGTTGGTGTGGGATAGAGATAGCGTGTTATTCCCGTGAGTCACAGGCGAATCAGTTTCATTGCGTCTCTCGTCGCGGATTGACGTTGATAATATGGTGTACAGTATTAAGCAACGTGTGTTCTTAGTCGAAACATATGCCAAACATTCATCCTACGGAAGATGCCGCCGTAAATATCGCAGACATTTTCCCGGTGAAAGTGTTCCTAGCAGGCCCACGATAGAGAGATTAATAAAAAAAATTTGTAGTACGGGATCAGTTTTGGATAAAAAGAAGAACAGGAAACCACAATTCATTTCGGCAATTTCCCAAGAAGAGCTTCGTCAAGTATTTCGAAACATGTTAACGAGATGTGAAGCTTGCCTGCAAGCACAAGGAAGTCACTTTGAACATCTTTTGTGATTTAAGGTAAGAAAATTAATGTAATAACATGTGTTAGTGACGAGAAATATTCGTAGTTCGCTGTTACTAGCGGCACTGAAACTGATTCGCCTGTGACTCACGGGAATAACACGCTATCTCTATCCCACACCAACAGTGCACTCGGCCGAGCACGCAATGCAAGCAAGGCCGTTACAGCATAAATTGTAGACCCGGTATTAATCCACAGTTCGTTCCAGAATCTCTTCTCTTTTTTTTTTGGCAATTTTAATAAAGAAAATTGTTAATTCTATGTGAATTAGAATGCCGAATTCCGCTGGGCTAACACAAATCTAATTACTCCTTAAAAAGGCTTCCAGTGCATTCTGTTCACGCCAGATTCTGTGAAAAAATGTTGGCTGATTTGGTTACTGGATCAGAGGGACAGGTCTGTATGCAGCTCGTAAAAGTAATGCGCAAAATCATATTTACCAGACGTAAATGATCTTTGTTTCACTGCCTCATTTCATTCATGGTCTTGAACTCTGTGTTTCATACAGCGTTCTTTCACGCAGGCGAAACCTAACCTCAGGGCAATGGAAGAACTAAAATCAATATTATTGTGCGGTAGCGGATGCATTCTGTGGAGTACTCTTGGTACTATGAGCAGAGGAGCGTTCTTACTCGTTGTGCCATCTTTCGGTAATGGAAGAAGTTCAACCGGTTTTGGTAGCATTATGAACTACTTTACTCCCAATTTAAGAAATCTGACTTTTTAGACTCCCAGATTCCTTTTGGGGTCCGCAGTAACCACGCGGTCTGAGGCGTGGGCCTTGTGCCTCTTGGTCGTCAGGACCGTGGGTTCGAATCCCACTCGTTTTTCTGTGTTCTGCTGTCCTGTGTACAGGTAGAGGCCTTGCGCCCTTGTTCTACCTCGATTGGTTTCGGAGCTACAGGAATCGTCCTTGAAGGAAATCGAACTCCGGACACTTCTTCCAGAGTTCTCGTGAAATGTTTGCTACAGAAAGGCACAGAATTACACAGGTGACCAAAACAAATACAGACAATGATGCAAAGGGACTTCATTGTTTCTAGAATTAGTGGCTGTTGAGAGGACCAGTTTCTAGGTTTCATCTTCGAAATGGTTGTGAGTGGCCTTTTGCTTTGTCATATTTAAAAAATTGTACTAAAAGTTTTCAAATGCTCAAAGTAAATACTTTCTGTGGTACTGTGTAAATGACACTGTGTTTGTGATTACGAGTATTTCTGAGGAACTAGCTGTTGCTTATTTGTCTGTGATTTATATTAAGGTTCTAATTAACTAGTACTATATCATGTCATTGAGCCACGGTGGTCTAGCGGTCAGAACACTAGCCTTGTAATTCTGGGGTCTCGGGTTCGATTCCCGCGCGGTGCCCGAATTTATAACTTGTGTTGGGCAAGGCCGTGGTCTAGGCAACACGGAGTTTTCCTCCGTGGCATCCCAACAATTACTCCATTCACACACAGAAGAAGGCAATGGCAAACCACTTCTGGATCATCTGCCAAGAACGTGTATGAACAGGTCCCAGTCCGAGAAAAGGATGGAAGGATCCTGTTCATATGGACCTGTCGTCAGACAGAACACTAAGGCAATGTCCTACGTAAGGCCGGCCATTCACGATCGCTCCATTCGTCCAAATGGCGCGGTGTCGCTCCAAAATTGTACCGTGAATGCGGAAACTGAAGTCCATTGGCGTGGCGCGGTGGGCTCGTTTGGATATTCTGTCGAGCCATAATCCATCCGATCGCTTCATCACTCCATCGCGCCATCGTATCGTGAGTGGCGGAAACGTGGTCCATTCTCATGCCAGTCTGCCACGAGCCTTCGTCCAGTCAAGTCGAAAGTTGCATAATGTCGGGGCGTGATTTCATTATTGATGTTATTGATAAATATAGAGAGTTGCCATGTATTTTACAAATAAGTTAAAATATATTATGAGACATGTTTCGCCTCTTAAGTGGCATCATCAGTCATGTGATTCACGAACTAATTGAAACTAATTAAATGTAAAAAAATAATTACATTTAGAAACTAATTAAATTTTAACAAATATAGTAATAATCCTGACCTTACCTTAAGGTATCCTTTCAAACACTGCAGTATTGCCCTGCAAGTCTCGGGGATAATTACTCCTAAACGTTGTGGAGAAGTAGCTGTCACATACTTCAGTTCTTCATAGTTCATGCCTGAAGCCAAAAATCTCAAAGTCGCTGACAATCTTTCATGAGGACTGATGCATTGTCTCATATTCGTGTCCTGTTTTTGTATCATAGGCGTGACTAGCCCCAACAAGCGGAAATAAGCACACTCATCCATTCGTAAATAGTTTCTCCAGTCTGACGGCTCCAAACTCAGTTCATTGACGTGACTTAAATTGCTTCTGTTTAAGAGCCATTGCTTAGGCAATGTCCTAGGTAAGCGATAAGAAGCGAGCTGGATAAGCAGCATGGGGTGTCATATGACATGAGGGAATCGCTTGTTGTGTCCTGCGTGAGAGAAACACACGGCCTTCCTGCGCATGCACCTTCCCTGTACTGCACAGTCAGAGTTTATCTGCGCATGCGCCTTACTGGCCAGCGCAGCGACCTGCGCGAAAATATCAAAATATTTGATCTCGGAATCCGGCCGCTTTACTCTCTTGACTGATTCGCTGTAACCTAGGACAGCGCCATACAAACAGCCAGTTTGATATTTCCGCTTCACCCACGCAAATCGCACCGCTCGCACTTAATCGCTCACGTAGGACACCGGGTAAATAAATAAATGATGGCCACGGTGGTCTAGCGGTTAGAACGCTGGTCTTGTAATCCTGGGGTCTCGGGTTCGATTCCCGCGCGGTGCCCGAATTTATAACTTGTGTTGGGCAAGGCCGTGGTCTAGGCCAGTGGTATTCAACCGGTGGTCCGCGGACCGGCGCCGGTCCGCAAGAATTTTTTGCCGGTCCGCGAAAGCTTTCACCTTGCTTTCACCCGACTATACTGCTACACGATTCGGGGAATTCCCAATGTTGCGGGGCGAGCGGGGCGCTGCACGCGATGAGTATAGACGAAGTGCGCGGCCGCCAAATGAGAGTATTGCGTCAGCTCGCCTGTCGACGACACTGTAACCGTCCAGACATTAGAGTCCTGTGGAGTAACGCTGCAAGGGCGAGCTGGCCGAAATTCTTTAAAAACAAAGGGTCGTCTGTGTTAAGTGAGAAAGTAGGGGGAGTACTCACATTTGGTCTTTTGGAGGAGTGAGCCAGCAGCGGCAGTCGGGAAGTGTGTCGTGGAACGTTTCTTGACTGTATAAGGTTAAGACGTTTATAAGCTAGTGTTTTGAAATAAATACATAATAAAGGTATAATTAGATTAACAGTAAATCATTATCTCTCCGTTACACATCCGATCCCCGTGAACGACCCTGAGCACCCGAGCTAGCTGGAGCAAACAACTAACCAAGGACGGTTATAACACGTTGCAAGAATTCTTATTTTATCGCGCTCGTGCGTATTGTTTTTTTAATATTGTGTTGTGGAATTTCGGAAAATAAATTATTTCTTTCGTAAAATTTGAAACCTTGCAAGATGGATAAACAAAAAGTCAAACAGGAAAACCTATTAACCTCCTTTAGTAGAGGCCAGGACAATATTCAGAAGAAAATTAGTGATGGTGCCGAAAGTATGCCAAGTGCTTCAAGTTTAGAAGAAACAAAGAAAAAGAAATATCCTTATACTTCGGAATGTGCAATACAAACCAAAAAAAAACTTTGTTAGGCATTACGATAAGGAATATTTAAAGCTTGGTTTTATTGTAGCCCCTGGCAGTGAACTATCGCCACGGCCTTTGTGTGTAATATGTTCCGAAGTTCTTTCAAATGACGCCTGTTCGAACTGAGGGAAGAAGTAAAGCAGTTTCTGCGAGAGCGAAAATCTGACCTAGTAGAGCCTTTATTGAATGAGGAATGGATGGCTAAGCTTGCGTATATGGCGGACATATTTAACCTTATGAACGAACTTAATATTTCCGTTCAGGGGTCTTGTACGAATATTTTTACACTAAGAAATAAAATAGATGCGTTCAAAATGAAGCTGACTCTTTGGGATAGTCGCGTCCAAGAGGAAGATATAGAAATGTTTCCACTTTTGGGAGAATTTTTGAATGCTGCTGATATCAACCAGAAAGTCATATTCAACATAATAAGCCAACATTTAAGAGCGTTAGCTGTAAACTTTAATAATTATTTTCCTGAAAATGAATATCCACGTAAAGGTAACCTCTGGATTAATAATCCCTTTTTGGAAGATATAAAATCATGCGCACTTGATCTTCGTGAGAAAGAAAAACTTATCGAGTTGTCTGCTGATGTCACTCTGGTGTCCAGACATAAAATGCAATCATTGCCTCAATTTTGGATATCCCTCGATAAAGAATATCCATCTCTGAGTTATAAAGCTATCAAATTGTTGGGCGTTTTTTCGACTTCCTATTTGTGTGAAAAGACTTTTTCAGCTATGTCAGTAATAAAAACCAAACAGAGAAATCGAATTGATGTTAATGCAGCGCTTCGTCTCTCAGAAACAACGCTGCATCCACGTATATCAAATTTGCTTACAAAGAAGCAGCAGCAGATGTTGCACTAACCAACAATTGTAATTTTATAACATTAAATTTAATAAATAAAATTCTATCTACATTGGTTTTTATTTCTGGCTGACGCCGGGCCACGGGTGTTAAAAGGTTGAAGACCACTGGTCTAGGCAACACGGAGTTTTCCTCCGGGGGCTTCCCCGGTTTCTCCGTGGCATCCCAACAATTACTCCATTCACACACAGAAGAAGGCAATGGCAAACCACTTCTGGATCATCTGCCAAGAACGTATATGAACAGGTCCCAGTCCGAGAAAAGGATGGAAGAATCCTGTTCATATGGACCTGTCGTCAGACAGAACACTAAATAAATAAATATATGATGGCCACGGTGGTCTAGCGGTTAGAACGCTGGTCTTGTAATCCTGGGGTCTCGGGATCGATTCCCGGCGGTGCCCGAATTTATAACTTGTGTTGGGCAAGGCCGTGGTATAGGCAACAGACTGAAGAGCACAGGGGAGACGAGTCTGCCCTGCACAACTCCGGCCCGCATGGCACGACGTGTGGACGTGGCCGATTGGAAGGACGTTTGGAATGTCCGGCCAGCGAGGTAGGATGAGATGGTTTTCACCGGGTACGACGGGAATTTGAGGACGGTCAGCTTGTTGAAGAGGCTTTCGACCCAGACTGTATCAAAGGCTTTGGCCACATCCAGAAAAGCCGCGCCGGTTAGCCGCCTCTCGTCAAAGTTCCTGTTGACCCTTTTAACGAGAGGAGCCAGCTACATCGTCGTGCTATGTCTGGGTCGAAACCCAAACTGCTCGTGTAGGATCCTAGTTAACAGGATCCTCTCACAGAGCTCGCCGACCGTGTCAAGGAGACTGATGGGTCTGTAGGAAGAACGGACCAACCAAAACCAACCAAAGAAGCTAACTGAGGGCGGAGGCCTGCGCAAGCGCAAGCATCGTCCCTACCTAGGTGAAACCATTCCTGCGCACAAGACGCATTGCTGGAAATGGTAAACGGTCTTAGTATAAAAAACGGAAATTTTGCTAACGCTAACGGGGTTTCGTCGTGGCGGGAGCCTCGACCATTCAAACTGGGATCTGTTGCTGCTGATGGGAGGTTATCCCGTCAGGCAAGTTGTCCAAAGGAATTTGGTTGGTTGGATCTCTGGGGTTTGAACCCAGAGAGGGAGTGGCCGTTTCGGCTGAAGGCCTCTGCGGCATGGGGGGAAGATCACTTCAGCTGATGGCCTCCATGATCGGGGGGGAGGGTGGCGGGCCGTGCCCCTATTAAGTTATACCCTGGCATTCGCCTTACAACTGAGGAAAGCACGGAAAACCTCAGTCAGGGTAGCCGAGTAGTCTAACCACTCGTTGTGCCCACTTGGCCATCTTTTGGGGACGGCCTCGGCTGGCCTGCTGAGCGGTGGCAAACGTAGTTCGCGAACCTCAAGGCCCGACCCGACGTGAGGTGCGTCTTGTTCAGGAGGCAAACATCGACTCCGTAGTCGCCGAGGAACTGCTCCAGCTCCAGCTTCCTGTCGCGAACACCGTCGGCGTTCCAGTAAGCCAGCCGCAAGGCCTTGCTACCGTGTCCTCTAGGCCGTGCAGTCATTGTCGGCCATGAAGAGGAGAACGGTTTGGAGGAGGGCTCGCGGACGAGACCCCTCGGGTGGGAGTGAATGGATCGCGGCGAGGAGACGGCGTGTCAACTCGATGCAGACCCGTGGCGAGAGGGTTTCCAGGACATCTGAGATGTCCTGGAGCGGTGACTGACCCTTGGGTTGGGTGGGGTCAGTCTTCTTGTGAGCAGGTGCAGTGGGATTTGCCACCGGCGCCACAGGACGAGCGGGCTTGGCACGGCCGCCCTTGGGGACAGTCTGCCGCTCAGTCCGTGCAATGGCGCCAGATGGCGTTGGGGCGGCGGGGTTCTTCATAGCCGCAGCCTTGACGACGCGGCCACCACGGACCACGTGGTTCCACCCAGGGCCCAAGTTCTCCTGCTCGAGGGAAGGCGTAGCTGGCGCCGATTTGGGCGCTGGCAGGCGCGTGGAGACGCCGTCCTTTCGGCCGCGATCCCCTTTCGCACGCTGTGCAGCGGCCGCCTTGGCTTCCTTCCACTTACTGCAACCTCTATAGTTCGCAGTGTGGTTGCCCCCGCAGCTGCAGCACTTAAGCTGCTGCTTGGGGGTGGCACACGACCCGGATGGGTGAGCGTCCCCGCAGGCCACGCACCTGGGTGCATAACCGCAGTTCCGCTGCTTGTGCCCGAAGCGTTGGCACCGTTTACACTGCATGGGCCCCTTCGGTGCAACATATGTTTCTACCTTGACCCGCAGACCGCAGATCTCAGTAAGGGAACGCACTTTCGCCACGTCGGGGCCTCGTGCTACCGACACTATAAAGTGTGGCGTAAGGGGACGGTCACCGTCCTGGTCCATGGCCCGGCGCCTCGATCGCAGTTGCATGACCCCCTGCACA
This sequence comes from Zootermopsis nevadensis, assembly GCF_977971745.1. Classification (NCBI taxonomy): domain Eukaryota; kingdom Metazoa; phylum Arthropoda; class Insecta; order Blattodea; family Termopsidae; genus Zootermopsis; species Zootermopsis nevadensis. The sequence continues at coordinate 5,327,789 of NW_028259156.1, read as the reverse complement.
GCAATGTGCATGGCGGCCAGCTCCTCGCGTATCTCGGCCTCGGGCATGCGCACGTCCAGGTTTTTTATCACCAGGCGCACGCACCGATCCTCGGGGAGGGAGAATGTGTGAAAACTCACACCCTCGCCCTCACCGAGGGACCGCAGGACCCTGACGGTGGCCCGGAACCCGTCGGCGGTCTCAGGCACAAGAGTCAGGAGGTCTCCCTTCATCTGCGCCACGATCCCGCAGGCCGACTCCGCGCGAATCCTATGCAGGAAGCCGCGTACGTCCTTCACCCCAGAGACGTACACCGGGGTTTTGTTACGGCGCTCCCCCGGAGCCGTTTTGTCCACTTGAGCGTGGGAAGAAGAAGCGGCCTCAGATGACACGCCAGTGAGCGGCCCGGACAGGTCCCCGGAAACCTCCATCGAGGAAGCGGGTCCCGGCTGGGAGCCGGGTCCCTTGGCTGAGGGCTGCACTGTCCCGCTTGGCGGTTTCAGCGCGGCGGTGTGAGCGGGGGAAGGTCCGCGGGACGACTTCACGTCCCTCACTCCTTTAACCTCTTGCGAGGCCCCGGTGTACGCCGCGCTGACCTCAGCATAGCTGCCGAGTTGACGGCCACGCGAGGTGGCTTGTTCGCTCGTGGAAGCGGTGGTGGATGATGCTGCTACCGACGGGCCATCGGGCCGATGAACTTTTGCCGGTGCCGGCAGAGGAGGGGACTCGGCTCCGGACAGTGGCCCGGGCGCCGGGCGCCTGGATGCGGGTTCCAACGAACCGCCCGAGTTGGACAAGTCCAACTCGTTGGCTTTCCTCTTGCCAGCGTTGGCTCGAGTAGGCCCTCCGACCACGGCTGTAGCTGCTGTTGCTGCTGTAGTTACTGCTGCTGCTGCTGCTGCCCGCTGTCTCTTCTTTTCCGCGTCCAGGATCTGCTTCTGGACCTGCTGGAACAGCTCAGGGAGGTGGGCCTTCAGAAAGGCCAGCTCACCTCCTTCCATGCCTCTCCAGTCAATCACTCACTCACAAAACATCAAAAAATTCAGAATCTCTCTCGAGTCACTCTCAACCACTCAATGACACTGTCACGAAATTGTTGATGATTCACAGAAGATAAATACACGAGTTATTTTCGAAGGTTTTCACAAACATTTTAAGCACAAAATTATCTCACCACACCGAGTGACTCATGCCATAAGGCTCTTTTCTCGCTTCTTATATATGCAGTATAATAGCCTGAATGAACCTTATTGCACTCCATTCCTTTACCTCAGGAACTAATTGTTACGTCATCTGTTTACTCGGCATTGTTGTGAATCATTATTGCCGTCAACAATCCGCTTTCGTTATTGTGGAAAGAGCTGAGTTGTGAATCACATGTAGAAGAAGTGCGTCGTAGAGTAGATAATTTGTGCTCTTAAAAAAGTTTTAGAATATCACAAGTACTTACCTTGTATAAGAATTATTAAGAAATCTGTGATACTGCCCTCCACTCTCTCCATTTTAGTTCTGATTAAATTCACCATTGACGGTGGACATCGCGATCTCTTATTATTGAACAAAGTTTGAGGTAAGCGATTCCTATTTATTATTGTTATTCAATTCAATTCATTTATTAAAGTGCTTGACAACAGCCTAAACGCCAATTACAGCCAAGCACTAACAAAATACAAACTTTACAATACAAATACAAACAAACAAAAAACTGAATATATAAATATACAAAATTATCAAAATTAATTTATTACAAAATAATTAATAAGTAAAAAAAGTAAACACTAATAAAACACTAATAAAATACAAGGAACAAAATAAAAACAAAAATCAAATTAAAACAAATAACCAAGCTAGATCCAATCAAGGCCACTCTCTAAATCATTTCTCTTATCTGTTTATACCAAACACGTCCAAAAATTTACATACGTCATTTGCAGCAATGACACACCTGGCTGAAGGACTATGCCTAAACGCACTGCACACACTAAACGTAGAAAATTCTCTTATTTGCCTTGACGGCACACGAATACCAACAGTGTTCATGATGGAATTGCAATTTATTTTGCCCTTAAATACATTAATAAGAAATAAAGCATCGAGATGTCGTCGTCTGGAATAAAGTGTTCTAAAATTTAAAGTAGATAGGATCAGTTCATATTTGCGGGGGATATTATACTGGAAAAATCGGTAATTGCATAAACTGGCAAATTTTCTTTGAATATTTTCTAATTTATTAGAATCTGTCCTTATAAGATTATTCCAAACGACCGAGGCATACTCAAGCTTAGACCTAATTAAAGCATTATATAAAACAACAAGACTTTCTAAAGAGGAAAAATTATAAGTAATAAAACGAATGAGCCCTAAGGTCCTTAGTGCCTGTGTATGAACAAAATTTACATGGCATTGAAAGTATAGCTTAGCGTCTAACAAGACACCAAGATATTTTATACAATCAGTACGGGAAATTAAGATATCACTGACAGAGTAGTTAAAATGGATACTGTTGGTTTTCCGTGTGAAAGATATAATTTTGGTTTCCTCAATGTTGAGTTCCATATTGTTAACATCGCACCACTGATGTACAGAATCAATATCTGCTTGAAGAGCTCTGCAGTCATCCACAGATTTAATATTACAATATAGTTTCAAATCATCAGCAAATAAGAGAAATTTTAGAATACTTAATTTTATCGCAAAGGTCGTTAATAAAAACATTAAATAAGAGAGGTCCCAAGGTAGAGCCTTGTGGAACTCCAGATAACACCGAATAAGCAGAATAAGACTGTACTAAAATGCGAACAGAGGCAGATCTGGATGATAAATTATTAGTATTATTAATATTAATATTATTACAATAATTTATTTACCGTCTATACACAAACTTAAAAATGTTGTTAAAATTACTTAAAATTACAACATTTTTTCATTAGATACTAGATCTTGTTACATTTTATATTGACGGCATGTTTCGATGTGTATTACACCATCATCAGGTCTATCAATTTTAAAAACTGTTGCACATCTTGCTTTGCTTATATTGATTTGTTTGATTTTTAAGTCTCTTCCTTTAAATGTTGTGCTTGGATGTTTTATATCGGGTTGTAAGTGATGTGCTGTGTGTCCGATATTATGGGACGGTAGATTGTAACAAGATCTAGTATCTAATAAAAAAATGTTGTAATTTTAAGTAATTTTAACAACATTTTTAAGTTTGTGTATAGACGGTAAATAAATTATTGTATTAATAAACACAAACATGACGCAATTAAGATATAAATTAATATTATTATTTGCAATGGCTTTGATTGGGCACATGGCTTCCCTCAAGCAAACTCACATTACTATACCAAAATTAGAGGGGATGTCGTTCACAGTGCTCATGCTTCTCGAACTTTCTCAGCACAACCTTACCATTCAAAACAAGAATCTACTTGATCTTGTCTTTGCTAACTTTTCCTCTGTAAACGTTATGATTTCTAATCACGATTTGGTTAAACCTGATGTTTTTCATCCTTCCCTGGTTATTGATATTAGAAATGTCTCTGACTGCCAATTCACAGCCCTCTCGATGTTCCCGTAATTACGCGCGTGCTGACTATTTACTACTTTATAGGTATTTATTTTCTTATAATTGGTCCTGCGTTTACAATCAGTCCTCTGCGGACTCCGCCGCTGATCAGCTCAAGTCGGTGGTTACTGCTTTAAACTTAGCTATTCCCAATAAGCATTCTAGTAAGTCTAAATTTCCTATCTGGTTTTCCGGTGCCTTAAAACATTACATTAATAAAAAGAATCATTATTTTCGTTGGTTTAAAAAGACCAACTCTGACGTACATTACTCCTACTTTGCACACTTTCGTAAATTAGTTAAGGCTACCATTAAGTCTGATAGGCGGCGGTGGTTAAAGTCTGTTGATGACAGTCTTAAGACTCACCCTAAGAATTTTTGGAAATATGTTTAAGATTTCAAAAGGAAAGATAGTTCCTTTATTCAGCTAAAAATTGGTGATCAGTTTGTCACTGACCCCAAACACATTGCTGATGAATTTGCTACGCATTTTGAATCAATTTTTAACACTTCTTGCCGGTCCGTCACTCCTACCGATACTTTTACTTCTGATTTTTTGCCCGCCGCTCCTATCTCTCCTGCTGAAGTTAGCAAGGCGATCAAGCGCCTCAGACCTTCAAAGATGGAATTCCTTCGTTAGTAATTAAGGGTTGTTCTGATATTTTCACTCCCTTATTAACCTATATTTTTAATTTACTAGGACAGAACGCTCCTTTCGGAGCTCCTCGGAGGGGTTGGTCAAGTGTTTAAAAAGCAACCAACCCCTTCGGGGGGGTTGGTTGCGTTTTAAAATCTTGTGTAAGAAACTAAACTAAACCCCCCGCATTGTTGTGTTGTACTCGGCATTGTCGTGTTCCACAACAATGCCGAGTTTGTTTATAGTTGACATTGTTGATGACGTAATTTATTGACGACGACGAAATCACAAATTTTTATAGTAAGATTAAAATCTTGTGTAAGAAACTAAACTAAACCCCCCGAATGGAGGGTTAAAATACTTGACCAACCCCCTTTTTCGGGGGAGCTTGATCAAGTTTTTAAAAAGCAGCCAACCCCCTTGCGTTTTAAAATCTTGAGTAAGACACTAAACTCGGCATTGTTGTGTTGTACTCGGCATTGTCGTGTTCCACAACAATGCCGAGTTTGTTTATAGTTGACATTGTTGATGACGTAATTTATTGACGACGACGAAATCACAAATTTTTATAGTAAAAAAAAGAAGTGTCCGTCCCTGTGAAAACAAACAGCTGTTGTTCCTGTGTTTAAAAAAGGCAACAGTTCCATTGTTAGTAATTATAGACCCATCTCTATTCTTAATACCTTTTCAAAAATATTTGAATTTATTGTCTATGATCATTTGCAAAAAAAATTAAGTACAGATTAAATCCCTCACAGCATGGTTTTCGTAAATTTAATTCCACAGCAACAAATTTGGTTACTTACCTTAATTCCGTTTTACCTTCAGTTAGTACTCAAGGACAAACAGATTCGGTATACTTTGATCTTACTAAAGCAATTGACTTAGTCCCTCATAATATTCTTCTTGGGAAACTTTGAAACTTTGGACTATCACCCAGTTATGTTGATTGGTTCCATAGTTATCTTTCTGACAGGCAATCCATTGTTCGTGTATCTGGAACTCTTACGTATCCTTATCGTGATAAGTGTGGAGTGCCTCAGGGTTCCACCCTAGGCCCCTTACTTTTCAATATATTTATTAATGACATCTGAGACTCCATACATAATTCACAGTGCCTTTTATTTGCTGTTGACTTAAAGATATATCGGAGTATTAGCGATGTTGATGACTGCAAACTGTTACAGGACAATATTTATTCAGTGCAAAATTGGTGTCTTCTTAATGGGATGCAACTTAATTTAAGTAAAACGACTGTTATATCGTTCACCCGAAAGACAAACAGTATTTACTTTAATTACAAATTGTGTAACAACCTGGTGGCACGCTCCCATTGTGTTAAAGATCTCGGTGTTCTATTGGACTGTAAGCTTTATTTCCATCAGCATATTAACTATATATATTCACAAAGTTTAAAAATGCTAGGTTTGATTCGGTATATTACTTCTTCATTCTCCACTGTTGATAGCCTTTTGGTCTTGTACAGTACCTTAGTCCGTTCCAAAATTGAGTATGCTTCCGTTGTTTGGAACTCTATTACTAATACTGACTCCTTTAAACTGAAAAGGATTCAAAGGAAATTTGTAGCTCTGTGTTACTCTAGATTGTTTAATGGCGTTTGTGCCTATAATTATGATGAAATATTAGTCAGATTAAATTTTTTATCGTTGCATTAAAGGAGGAGGCTTTTGGATGCTCTTTTCCTCGTGAATGTTTTTAAAGGCAAAATTGGTTGCTCATCTGTTTCTGATACAGTTAGTCTCTGCGTATCTACTAGGTCTATCGGAGACTACTCTACCTTTACTGTACAACGTAATTTCAAGGCCAGTCCCCCTGCCAGATGTGTTTCTACTGCCAATGCAGTCTGTAGGAGCATTGACATCTTTAACAAAAATCCTTATATCTTAATTGCATCATGCTTGTGTTCCTCAATACAATACTTTTATTTTCCGTCGTTACACAAGCTTATTGTTAAAATCATATAAAATTTCACATAAAATTGTAACAATTTTATGTGAAATTTTATATGATTTTAACAATAAGCTTGTGTAACGACGGAAAATAAAAGTATTGTATTAACAAAAATCCTGTTTTGCTTGCTGAGGTCAGTCAGCTTTTTAAACAATAATTATTGTTTTTATTGTTTATTTAGTATACCATTTTATTTTGTATGTTGTTTGTCCAAAATTAAACTGTTTTTAGTTTAATTATTATTTTACTTATCTATAACATTTAGTTTTTTACTTATAAGTTATTTTGCAATAAATTAATATTGTACATTTATGTTTTCAGTTCATTGTTTGTTTGCTTTTGTATTGTAATGTTTGTATTTTGTTAGTGCTTGGCTGTTATTGGCCTTTTAGGCTGTTGTCAAGCACTTTAATAAATGGAATGAATTGAATTGAATTGTATTTGTGATTGTCTGTGGTGTCGTGAGGGTTGGTGTGTAATCGTTAAATATTCACATGCCAGCAACTCCATATGGAAGATCTCGTTGAATCTAGAGGACTCTACTTCTGTAATGTTGGCTACCGGAGGAATTCTGTAGCCACCTTCGACCTTAAGGGAGGATAGCAGCTGGTTGTATTTATGTCGTGTTATTGGCAACGCCCGATTGTCTGATTTTATTTGTGCTGTCACGAATACTAAACAATTTGAGGTAGAATCGCTATTGAACCTCTTTCTATAGTACAAGGTTATTGTACTTCAATTACCTTCTGCATTTATGGGAATTATTTGAACCTTTACGGCAATACAAAAAAAATCTCGTAAATTAATTTCGTAACTCTTTTAATCCGAAGATGGTCCAAAAAAATTTAAGAACTCCTAATAATCACTGCGTACAGTGCAACTCATAAATACAGAATGTAGCGTAAAAAGTTGTTAAAGCTGATGGTACATGCACTGACTACCACTCTGTTCGAAATGTCGTGAAAACTAAGAAGTTTTCCTTGAGTTCAGTGCGTAACAGTAGCCATAGTCGCTTGTTGCTTTTCAATTTTAAACGAAGATGAACCAACTGGCAAGTATGAAATCTTCATATTAACTGCTGGCATCGCAGTAAAGGAACGTAAATTCTGTTTCTGGGAATTAAAATCGCAGCAGGTCAATGCACGTGACCCTGCTTTGATAAAAAGCCCGGAAAATCATTTTGATAGATCCGAGATATGAGATATTTAGACTACACACATTTGAAATTTATTTTGATAAAGAAGAACACATACGTTTTACTTGACGCTAGTAGAGAGTTGAGGATGAGTGAGTTTTTCCGATCTGTTCTTCAGTTGTAAGGCAAATACAAGAGTATAATTCAAAAGGAGAACGGCCCGCCAATCTCAAATCTTTGAGGCCTTCAGCTGACGTGACAAAAATTCGCAGAGCGACCTCTGAGTTCAAATTGCAGACAACTCTCCAACCAAAATCCTTTTCATGAACGACAAGTTGCCTCACGAGATACCTCTCATCAGCAGCAACAAACCGTCAAGGCTTCCGCCGCTACAAAACCATCGTTTTAGTCATAAGGCTCTGTTTACCATTTCCAGCAATGCGTTCCTGACGCAGGAATGGCGTTTTCTAGCTAGGGATGATGTCTTGCGCTTGCGCAAGCCTCTGCCCTTAGTCAGCTTTTTGGTTCTGCTAGGTCCAGAGACAGGGACAGGGACTAGCTCTATGGATTGGGCCTAACAGAGTCGGATTTATACCTGGAGACGGAGAAAGACTCCAGTCTCCAAAACGCCATTTTTATTGGTTTTTGGTCTCGGACTATGCATTAGGTCCAAAAATAGTTTGCTTCAACATCTTAAGATAGACTCGAACCAAGGACTGTATTCGAGTATGTGACCTTAGATCCTGTAATTTGCGTTCCTCTCTACTGAAACCATTCTTCTTGTCAGGAGTCGAACCCAGTGTTGAGGCCTTCGTTTCCGAAATCTCCTCTTCGAAGCAAAAACTCTGATCCCTGCGCCCTTCTTCTGTCTCGCTTAGTTTCGGTGCTAAAGGAAGCTCCCTTGCCGGAAATCGAACTCAGGACACTTTTTCCAGAGTTCTTACCTTCCTGTGTTCTCTCATGTGTCTAGAGGAATAATCGCGCCATGTTTCTTCTTCAGGAGCCACAAGCGAACGAGTAAAGAAATGTCAACCCTCAATTTTGAATTCACACATGACCAGTGGACACTGCGGTATTTACTAAGGGGAAATACGACAGTTTCTTACAAATTCATCTTCTGGGTCTCAGACAGTTTTCGGGCTTGTGACTTTAGTCAGTCAAATCATTTCCCAGGAACAAAAACATAATTTGCCTTAGCGCCACTCTTCCCTAGTGCTTGCTATCCGAACAACATAAAACATCTTTCCCGGGATTCGAACGGGGGAAACGTTTTCTTTGGCCCAGCGCCCGGGCCCCTCAAAAATCATCTTTAAAATTAATCAATTATACTGAAACGGACGTTATTTTAAAATAAGGGCAATTGGAAATGCAGTTTTTTCTTCGTGTCTCTTCCGAATATTTTTAAATTTATTCTCTCCTTATAGGGAAAGTACTTTCTATTATAACTGAATACAAACAAATTATAAGCTAGAGTATTTATCTTTGTTGTGTTTCTTCAACTACCAACAATGTGTAAATATTGACCGACAATGGTCAGCTTTTATGTGAACTCCTGCGTGCATAACAATGCAAGAAAAAGTATTCGAATTTCTGACCCACACCTGCAACAATGTTGATTGAGCATGCCATAAGGCTCTTTTCTCGCTTCTTATACATGCAGTATAATAGCCTGAATGAACCGTATTGCACTCCATTCCTTTACCTCAGGAACTAATTGTTACGTCATCTGTTTACTCGGCATTGTTGTGAATCATTATTGCCGTCAACAATCCGCTTTCATTATTGCCGAAAGAGCTGAGTTGTGAATCGCTTGTAGAAGAAGTGCGTCGTGAGTAGATAATTTTGTGCTCTTAAAAACTCTTTAGAATATCACAATTACTTGTCTTACATAAGAATTATTAAGAAATCTGTGATACTGCCCTCCACTCTCTCCATTTTAGTTCTGATTAAATTCACCATTGCCGGTGGACATCGTGGTCTCTTATTATTGAACAAAGTTTGAGGTAAGCGATTCCTATTTATTATTGTTGTTCATCACATCTAGATATTTTAACCTGCATTTGTGAACTCTTCTTTTTAACACAATTTCAAGTAATATTAGATTGACTTCTGTTTGTTCACGGTATCACTGATTTTTCTTTTCTGTTTGTCATCAGTCTCTCGACTGGTTTGACGTGGTCCTCCATTTTCGCCTATCTTGCGCCAATCTCTTCATTTCCACATCCTCAGAAATCTGCGTCACATATTCCAATCTCTGCCTCCCCCTACAATTCTTCCCTTCAACTGTTCCTTCCATTACCAAATTAACCAATCCTGGGTGCCTCAGAATGTGTCCCACCATCCTATCTCTTCTTCTCGTAAGATTTTTCCTTCGCCTATCCTGTCTAAGACCAGCTCATTTCGTCCTTTATCAGTCCACTTAATTTTCAACATTTCAAATGCTTCGATCTTCCTTCTTTCTGGCTTTCTCACTGACCATATTTCCCTTCCGTATAGCGCTGTGTTCCAAAATTATAACTTCAGAAAAATCTTTCTTAATTCCAGGTCACTGTTTGACACTAGTAGACTTCTCTTTCTGAAGAAGGCTCTTTTCGCTTGTGCTAATCTGCTTTTAATGTCTTCCTTGCTTCCTACAAATGACTCCCGGAAGAAGGAGAAACCTCTACCTGCCAACGGCCTCTTGTTAAGAGGACGGAGGAGCGGGTAGAGGTCCAGGACCAGACATTCTTCTCGGTACCGCGTTCCCTCTCAGTCACTCTCAGTTGACGTGCACACGCGTCAGTATGAAGAAAAACCTGTAATAGCGATCGACTGTTTTTCAGGAGATGGAGTCAAACCAACATCGCAGCTGTTATCAAGATGGCGGCAGGTGCAATTGCACCGAAGCATTTGACCCTCTGAACGAGCTGAGAGAGATGAACCTCTTCTGTGACGCGGTGTTGAGGTTGGAGGACGGCGGCGTCTTTCCAGTCCACAGAGTGATTCTGTCAATGCGCAGCGAATATTTCAGGTTTGTTTATTTACTGACGTGGTTGATTAACATGTGAAATAGAGACACAATGGATCTCAATTCGTATGTAAAATGTTATAACCCTTCTGTTGCAGAAACCTTTATTTATATATGGCTATTTGTCTTTTGTTCATTGTCATAAAATCTCACGGCGGTGAGGAAGAAGACTAATGTCTTCTGGAAGTTGCGTCGTAGAATCTGAGTGGTATTTCAGACGTACTTACTGCCTTCTTTCCTTGAAGATGGAGGCAGTAAGCACCTCTGAAAGGTCCGATAATTTCTACAAGACAACACGACGCAACATCCCAGAAGACGTTCGTGGTTTTTTGTACTAATTTTTAAGTGCGGTTGTACCAAGGTGACAGTCAATCGATCTGGAGGGAATCAACCCATTTCCAAAACGTCTTGGTTTTAATAAATAAAGAAGACCGACAGAGTCCTGAAGCAATTTGGTAACGCACCTTTGTCACGCCATTGTCCGGAACACTGAAAGCTGCTGTGAGTTGCTCTGTCTGAAATATAATAAACTGAAACAAAGAACTTCGCGAGGAATGCTTCATTGGTAGGAGAGAATCGTTCGCGAATTTGTGCAAACGTTAACTTTCTTGTGTTTTGAATAAAGATGCGGTGCGTTCTTGACATGAGAAATGAATTTTAACCGTGAACCATTGTTTCTGTTTTCCGAGAGACGTTTCTCATGTCTTGTTACAAGCTGTGTCCCTCTTTCAGTTTTCCGACAATCAAATCTTTCTGTTTGTCTTGCAATGCAAAGCCCTTAATTCGTAATAGGAAATTGTTTGCTGGTTGGTGATCACTTTTTAAAGGCCGCGTAGAAACATCGGCTTTTCTTTTAAATTGTTTATTGTAGGGAAATTTTTTTTGACAGAACAAATAGATTTCATATTACGATCTGATCAATCAGTGGAATGTACAGCCTGCGATATATGTTGAAATATTTGTGTTAATTTGCTGGTTGCCTTTAAAATGTCTGTATTGGTTGTTATAAACTCAGATATCTGTTGAAGGAGCCAAGGAAATGTAAGAAACGAGGTGACCATTCTATAGTACAAATGTTCGCTGCTTGCTATCCGATTTGTAAGTTATATTCTGTGAAGCCTACGCACGCTCTTCGCCCTGTCGCAGTAAATCTGGTCCCATTAATAAACATTCCGGGAGTTTTTGAAGTACTCAGATAGAAAAAAATCATTCACCACATTGACAAAAGGATACGTGGGTTATAAAAACTTAAAGTTTATGCGCATTACTTGTAATTTTCTGCTCGCTGTTTCTCGAAATCAGTGTAGATTAACGACTGCTTCGTGACGTTTCAGGAACCTCTTCACGACAACACAGCACACTAATGAGGAGACTGATATTCATCTCCACGGAGTCAGCTCAGACATGATGACCCAGATACTGGATTATGTTTATTTTCGCGATGTGGACATCCGCTCCGACAACGCGCGTCAGCTGCTCGAGACGGCTGAATACTTGCGTGTACCAGGCGTTACTGAACTCTGCTGCGACTTCCTCAAGGACGCGACTGACAACAGTATCGACATCATGTATTTCGCAAGGTAATCGATGTTCATTTTGCTGTGACGCCAGCCTTCGTCGCTGGAGCGAAGCAGTCGGGTCGGAGATTAAACCCTCTGACTGAGGACTGGGCAAATTATAAAGCGTTGTTGGTCAGGGCTGTTGGAAGGTTGTTATTAATGTTCCTATAATTTAAATGATCTGATTTAAGTGCATATATTTTGATCGTCATTATGACTAGCAGATGACTAATTTCACCATGTAGACCTAATTCAGGGTCATAATTAAATCTGTCTTCCTCTCGAATTCCTTTTCATCTCTTATTCTTTCTTTCTCTGCGACATTCCTTGCTTCTTACATAATCCTTCCAATATCAAAATCAACATTCAGCCCCACATCTTTCTGCGTACAGCAAAACCTCTGTAAACCGAGCCTCGATTATCCGATTCCCGCATTAAGCGACCGAATTTCAACCAGATCGGTTGCTATCGGTTTCCACCAGCTAGAGTGTTTAAAGTGATGTCCACTCGGTACAGTTCATTGATCTGATCTCACACCCACATTTTGATGAGTATTATGAACACTTCAAGACATTTAGAGAATTGGTTATTATCGAGCAAAGACAAAAAACACCCCGCTGTTCCCCCGTAGATGCTGAACCCCTACTCCTTCTTGTTCATTACAACATAGCAAGCAAATCAACTGACATCAGCAGAATCACACCAGAACCTTCACTTTATGCGATAGACAGAATGACTGATAAATTCACTATTTTAATACAGGGACTCCCTCGACTTTTGCCGTCGGCTTGTGCTTGCGAAACGTCCGCATCATCCGCCGCCGAGCAAAATCTGTATTGTTTCTCTAGTAATTTGTTCAAATCCATGACCACGTTCCCCTTTCCCTCGCTCATCCGACTTATCGGCTTATCCGACCCGTGGTTCCCCCCATATGTGTCGGTTACACGAGGTTTCACTGGATTAACACACACAGTTAACGCAATGACGTTTCGCCAAGGTTAATGCCAGAATTCAAAATTCTACACTTCTCATCTCACAGCCTTCTTCACTTGCGTGCGCCATGCCCTTGTTTCAACCTATAATTTTATCACGAAGACCAGCGGGCATTTCCCGGGAACCTTCAGAGCCGAAAACTTTCTATTTTTCCCCGGTTAAACGGAGCGTCCCTTATCGTTGCCTCTCCACGTGTCTGCTCTCAGTCTCACTCATTCGGGCTTCAAAGGGCTAAGACAAAAACTGGAGGCGAAATACTGTGGTGTGCAAATGCTTGAGAATCCAGTTCTTGCTGCAGTGTTTCAATGTGTTAGAGTTCGAAGGAGATCGATTCTGAGTCGGCTCTTACCCTCTCTCAGGTCTCACTCCTGCGCCGACGTCGAGGATCACGCTCGTCGCCTCGTTCTGCGCCACTTCGTGGAAGTGTCTCAGCAGAGCGAAGAACTGCTGGAACTGCCTGTAGAGGAGCTGCAAGCGATAATCGAGTCAGACGAACTGAACGTAAAGGACGAGAGAGTTGTGTGGGAGTGCATCCTCCGGTGGATCAACCACGACCCGGACAACAGGAAAAATCAGATCGCGGGCCTTTTGAAGTGCGTCAGACTGGGACTACCTGACTCAATGTACATCCTGAAGGAGGTCGGTATGCCCCTGAAGTCGTGGATGTTTACAGAAAGTGAAGCCCGCATTTTCAATTCCATAGTCACACGTGTTCGTAACTAATTAATGCAAATCGTGAGCCTTTTTCTTCGTCACGTGTAAGCCCGTGTGTCTGTCCGCAGTTCCAGCTCGAGAACGTCTAAACGGATGTTCATTAGATTTAATACTGACAGGTTTTAACAGAATCTGTTGGCATACTCCGATTCGGATTAAAATCTTACGATAACAACGTGAAAATTACACAATGATTTTAATGCCTTATTCCACGCAAAATTTGCTGCGTAAGAAATCTCCAGATTGCCATAGTTACCATGGTTACAATAACTACCTTTTGTGCAAATATATGGTTGGAGTTAATAATCGTCTTTTATTCATCGTCTGTAAGTTTGACAGTCCGTCTGCGGTACAATCTTTCATTACAGTCTCAGAGTTTATTAAGATCCATTACGTGTTTCAGTTCAACTACAACATTCCACACTTAACTACAATCAAACGTCCACTCAGCTTTAATAGGAAAATCCTCCAACAGATAAATCACGTCTTCTGTCCCAGCGTTCAACTTAACCAAAGATCCTACTGCCATAAGAAGCGTGTCTTAGCAGCTATAATAATTTCACGCATCTCCAACTATATATATAGTCAACCCGAGGTCACTACAGCTTGATAATCCTCAGCTGATTGACCATATAGGGACAACAGATATCCGAAAATTGCAGCGAGAAAACTTCGTTCTACATCCGAGAGTAAATTACCCGAGGTGCTTCAAACTCATAGACAGATTGACATTCTAATATTTTAATCGTCATCTCACGAAGCAGCCATACAACTTATGATATTCCTTCTTCCATTTCGTCAATCGCTTTAACCCGAGAGAAAAAATGTTTCTACTCTAGGTCAAATTCCCTGTGATTTCAGCCACTCACCTCTTACGAATAAGTGTGAAACAATCGCACGGATTGCCTTAATTGATCTCGAAGAAACTAATTGTCATTATTTTCTTTCGATGCTACGTAATTTTGACGATTAATTAAAGTTATCGAATCAAAAAGAATGTGGTGTTTGCAGCGTGCATCTCGCACTGGAGAGACGAGAAATAAGTTACAATTTTGAATGTAACTCAAAATGCAACTCTTTCTGAAGTATTTAACTTTCTGTTGAAACACATTTCAATACATTTCTCTAATTGAATAAAATTTTTGGATATTATCCATCGTCTAGTAAATATAAAACGTAAAACGACGTTTCGGAGATGGGATTCTATCTCCGTCTTCAGGTTCCTACACAAAGAGTCCCATCTCCGAAACGTCGTTTTACGTTTTATATTTACTGTACGATGGATAATATCCAAAAATTTTATTCAATTGACTCTTCACCATCGTCAAGAAGTTTTAGATTTGACATTTCTCTAAGATCGATTTAACCTTGATTTCGCTTCTCTCCACAACCAATGCATTTGTTAAGAGCGTCGTTACATAATCCAAAAAAACTTATTTTCCTGTATATACCATAGTCTATTTCGGCGATTTCCCATCCAAATTATGTGTGAATTTCTTGTGTCCTCTGCAATGGAACATGGCATCCCTTCCTAAAATTATTAAGGTCCACATTGAACTGTTCAACAGATAGCACTTCACCCGTACGTGATTGAAAATCTGGAGTGCAGACCCGTGATCTCGAAGACGCTCGTGTTTCTGGACGACTTAGAAATGATGACGAAGGAATACAAGGAATTCGTGATACCAAGGATTGGCCGCCCGCGAATCCCACAGGACATTCTTTTTGCTATTGGTGGGGTTCGTGACAGAAGGGTGACAGATGTGATCGAAGCGTACGACGTACGAGCAGACCGATGGAGTGTGGTGAGTTGGACGCATCTCTAATCTTACGTGTCTTGTTAAATGACGCCTCCGAGAAACACTACTTTTCCTCATTTCTGCTTATTTTTACTAAGCAACTGTTTATTTAAGCTTAATCACAAGCACCTCGTTGCCTCTGTATTTCGTGTTCGCTTATTTCCATTGCAGTGAACCCTTTTTTAAGAGAAGCTCCAAAGACATGAATTAAAAAGAATAAATACATAAATTACACAGGTGCTGAGTCTCATATACAATGTAGGTTCTAATAGGAATCGACGAAGGATACGAAGTTTGCCTTAAATACCATTTACATTAAGCGTCCTACATCAACCTGTCCGCTGATTTTAGGCATGAAACGAAGTCATCGTTGATCGTCAGTGGATTTCAACGTAATAAATGAAGCACTGATCAGTGTCGATGTTGGCCATCTGCGTGGTAACGCCGCGTGAATTAGAAGGCTGACACACTGTTTGGGGTGGGTTGGGGGACGTACTGCCTCCAGCTTTGCGTCGATAAAACCCTAAACACCAACATCTCTCCTTTCCAAAGTACGAACCTGAAATGTCAGAAATTAATTCTACATTTGTCTGTCGTATTTGACGAGAGCACTGGTAATGTTTGAGCTTCTCTTTGAGTCTTCCTGTTTCCCCCGCCTCTCATAATTCCACCATCGCTTCACGTTAATTTCCCGCGGTCTTTGTCGAGTGCGGTAGGCCCGGCCACCCAGCACGGTGTAGCAATTTCGGTCCACTGTTGGGGGTGGTCGGTCGCTTGGACTCTAACGTAAGGACTTCACTTTAGGAGACCAAGTGACCCAAAGAAACATAAAACCATAACCTGTCGTTTCTTCAGGTGGAGGGGGTCGACTCGATCGGTCCGCGAGCCCACCATGGCACGGCAGTAATCGGTTTCGACATTTACGTCATCGGTGGTACCGACAACGGCTTTGATGGTTTAAGGTCATGCCGCTGCTTCAACGCTGTTACGAAGACATGCCGCGAGGTGGCGGCTATGAATGCCCGACGGTAAGATTTATTTTATTTTATTTAGTGTTCTGTCTGACGACAGGTCCATATGAACAGAATCCTTCCATCCTTTTCTCGGACTGGGA
The DNA here is from genome assembly GCF_977971745.1 of Zootermopsis nevadensis. Classification (NCBI taxonomy): domain Eukaryota; kingdom Metazoa; phylum Arthropoda; class Insecta; order Blattodea; family Termopsidae; genus Zootermopsis; species Zootermopsis nevadensis. The sequence goes on along the minus strand of NW_028259156.1, from coordinate 5,311,313 downwards.
CATGTTCATATACGTTCTTGGCAGATGATCCAGAAGTGGTTTGCCATTGCCTTCTTCTGTGTGTGAATGGAGTAATTGTTGGGATGCCACGGAGGAAAACTCCGTGTTGCCTAGACCACGGCCTTGCCCAACACAAGTTATAAATCTGAGCACAACCGGGAATTGAACCCGGGACCCCAGAATTACAAGGCTAGTGTTCTGACCGCTAGACCACCGTGGCGGTAAGCACGCTGTACCATACCATTAAAGCTTGTGATTTGTACTACAGAACATCACGTGGGCTGATATCAAGGCTTCCTGCTTGGTAACTAAGAAACTCCTTGGAACAAATTTCTTCCTAAAAAGCTGATAGTCGCTCTGTTAGTCATGATATAAATGTGGGCAGGGGCTGTAAGATTGTACCACTCACATACAGGAGCATCGTGCAAAGTGTGAATAGGTAGGAGGACTTTTGAGACAATGTTGCTTTTAAGAATACGATTTGTTTGTTAATTCATTTGAATTATGATTTAACAATGACGAGCGAACAATTGCGTTCTGCGAGAGGAAATGCATCTTAATCAGCAATAAATGAACATAGCAGAGTCTGTACTTTTATCGTTTCAGAGCCAGGTTAATGGTGGCAGTTCTGCGAGGTGTGGTGTACGCCATGGGAGGTTACGAAGTTGGTGTGGATCAGAGAACGGCTGAAAGATACGACTGCAAGACAAACCAGTGGTCGTGGATCGCTCCCATGAACACAGGGCGATCCAGTACAGGTGCGGCTGTGCTGAATGGTACGTAAATGCTGTGAAACAGAAATATGTGAGTCTGTCTGCCTGTCCGCGTGTAACAACGCAAGAAATGTTGAAGGAATCACAGGGTTTGAGGTTCTCACAGTCGCGAGTACAAGTTGGCTGACGTTTGGCTTCTGCCGACGTTTCAGACGAACCTTATGCCTTCATCTTCAAGGCATTCCCCTTCGCTCTTGAACTTAGTTTCCCTCACTCCATCGTCCCATATTCTTTCATTATCCCTTTCTTTATCCGTGCTTCGTACTACGTTATTTCACTGACTGCAACGGCTTGAAGTTCCTCTGGTCCTGTAAGCTGTCCGTGTGCGTCGCCTTCTGCCCTTTTAGTGAACACTAGGCGTGAATGCAAACAACCGTCAAATTATCAAACTGGCTCTCATATAATACAGATGTGATACGTTTTTGAGGCAGTTAATATTCTCATGTAAATAGCAGATTATATTATAAATGTGGAGCGCCGCTTGGCAGCTCGTACCGTGCGTCTCTGGCACCAAATTTAATAAAATTCGTTTCACTGAAGATGTAACTTGCCACGATTTCCATTATGCATTAAACAAATCAAAATGATACTCGTGAGGAAGTTGGGAGGAGACTAAATTCCGGAAATGCTTGCTACTTCTGAGTTCAAAATATTTTGTCTTCCGTCTGATATCTATGAACCTGAAAATTAAAGTATACAAAACAATAATTTTTCCTGTTGTTTTGTATGGGTGTGAAACATGGTCTCTCACTCAGAGGGAGGAACACAGATTGCAGGTGTTTGAGAATCGGGTGTTGAGGAGGATATTTGGGCCTAAGAGAGAAGACGATGGGACATGGAGGAAACTGCACAATGACGAGCTTAAAAATCTGTATTGCTCCCCCAGTATTGTCAGGGTGATTAAGTCGAGAAGAATGAGATGGGCTGGGCATGTAGCACGCATGGATGGGACAAGAGGTGTGCACCGGGTACTGGTTGGGAAGGCTGAGGGGAAGAGACCTCTGGGGAGACCTAGACGTAGATGGGAGGATAATGTCAGACGGGATCCTATCTCCCATATATAGGAGACTGGATTTTGTTGGCCTAGGACAGGGTCCGGTGCAGGGCTTTGGATAATTCCATGATGAACCTTCGGGTTCGGTAAGCCATCTAGTTAGTTAGTAACATAAGCACTTTATGCTGTTTATATTAAATTTTATCAGTTAAATTCGTTTCCTTTGACATGCTGATTGTCTGCATTCGAAACAAAGAAACATATGAACAGAGACAGCCGTGTCTGTGCATTGTCCCATTTTGTGCTCTGCATGGACCAGTTTAATGTTTCTGCCTACACCAAATATGTGTACAGTTTATTTCATATAACTAATTTGTTTTTACAGACAAAATATACGTCGCTGGTGGACATAATCGTGACGGTTGTCTAAACTCGGTGGAAGTTTATGATCCGGACACCAACCAATGGACGTTCGTTGCACCGATGCTTTCTCGACGTGCCAATTTTTCTTGCGTCGAGTTCCATGGCTTCCTGTACGCCCTAGGTGAGAATTCTGGATATTCTGAGTGACGCTCCCCTATCCTTCTCACAGAACTTGCTATTGTGAAATGTTTTCCGGGTTCTCTTTGAGTGACTGAGATTTTATGAACAGCATCATTACAGAGTTAATTTGTCAGTAATTTTAGCCCCGATTAGTGGTTTCGATTACATTCTCCACAAAGAGCACTAAAGAACAACGCATAATCTCTTGTGTTATCGCAAGTAACATATGTCCCATTTGTCAAACAGTCCCAGTTTTAAAGGTAAATATTTTGTTCTTGTAACAAGGAAATTTCAGTTTGCCGTGTTGTTATCCCTAAAAAGCCGATGGTTTAAAGCAGTCCCCTGGCAGGCTTTGATATGCGTCACTTGTTTGTGTAACGCCGTTTTGAACAGTGCATCTTGTGTTGTTGTTGAACGATATTTTCGCACGCAATTTCCTGATGCTACAAGCACGAAAACAATATTGAAGCTATTTTATCCTTAATTTCATTCTTGCTACTAATATTAACACTGCAAAATGAAATCAGTTTTCCGTTCAGTTTACGGAATTAAAAATTTACGAGCGTAAAGTCCGCTGGGTAAGACGGGCGGAGTGTGAAGCATTGAAGGTACGAGAATTGCAAACATCTAGAAAGTTATAATTGGTGATGTTGAAGGTAAGATACCACTTGTGATACATAGTCTTAAAAGGAAGGATAATATTAAGATGTTTTTAAGGAATTAGAGTATGTGAGAACAGGTCAACTACCGACTTTTGTGAATAAGGTAATGAATCGTGTGGCTCTATAAAGCCCAAACATTTCGTGATCAGGTGACAGAGTAATAAATATCAAGAAGGACCCCACTGAATGGGATTAGAAAAAGTTTCATTTGGCAGCTTTTTTATATGATGTGACCTGTTACGGAATGTGTGTGTGTGTGCGCAGGAGGATACGACGGGATCTCAGACGCGCTCAGTACCGAAAAGTATGACCCTGCAGAAGACACGTGGACCGAGATCCCTGGCATGAGCGTCTACTCAGATTACTTCAAAGCAGAAGTGATCGACGATAGGATCTTCGTCATCGGTGGACGTTGCAAGGGGAAAACTCACTTCAATATCAAATGTTACGATGACAAGGAAAATCGATGGTTTGTTTCTTTGATTGTTCAGGACTGTATAATCACAAACTGTTACTTTCGAAAAGCGCTAGGATCAAGATATCCGCGATCTTGCGGATGCTGCGCCGTGTTGTATCGTAGAAACTCACCGACGTTTCAGAGGTTCTTACTGCTTACTCAGGGCCTTGAATACAACCCTCGAAAAATGGGTGAGAGGAAGGGGGTAGAATGAAAGCAGGCAGGGCGATGTTGCGGTCAAGCTGAATCCTTAAAGCAGAGGGCAAATGACGAAAGTAATGTTAATCAGACGTAAACTGTAACTGCATTAATAAGGAGCTCTCTCGCGACTTTCACAAGGCGAGTACGCGCGGCAAGCATTTATCAGTATCTAAATGGAGGTTGAAGAGATAGCAGCCCTACTGTTCTATCATGTCCGTCGTCGGAAAAAGCAAAATCGACGATACTGGATACATCCCATGTTCTTGGAACGTTCCACAAAAGGTGCATTCCATCTGCTGTACGATGATTTACGCAAACACGACGAGAAGTTTATTTTTATCACTATATTCCTTCATACCGCTGTTCCACAGTGCTGGTCGTTGTTCAATTTCCATAATGAACAACTCTGTGTCAAAAGATCTCTCGGACATCGCCGTATCGAATACGCGCAACTCACATACAGCTCCGGCTCCCGCGTGCGACCTGCAGCGCCACTGAGTTCGCTGCGGTTGAATTTCGTTACTTTTATAGCCGCGCGCGACAGCTCTGCCGCCTATGTGCCGCGTTCCTAAACGTAACCGCGCGCGACTCGGCAGCTAGTCGCGCCAGAGGGTCCCTAAAAGTTTCTTTGATCAGTGGCACTCTCTTGGGCAGGAAGTTTCTGGCGTTCAGCACACCAACATCGCGATAATCTTCGGCTTTCATCAAAGTGTTAGGCCAGTTTCAGGTTTAACGACGCCTATCAGTCTCATGTTCCCATTACTTATGGATGTTGGCTTTTTGTGACCATGCTGTCTCATGCCATCTGTTGACGGAGTGAGTAAGCAGCTTCAAAAACATTCCAGAATACAGCTTTCTTCATACTCGACTGTTCAAGAGCCAGAAATCCCACAGAAATGCATTTGATTTTGGTTTGTGTCTGTTTTACGTCTAGCAGAAGCTCTCCAGAACTACTTTTGGTGGGACAAAATTTTTTTGAAAATATATTGCTAAAAGAGGGAAATATTGTCATGGGCGCATGTCTCAAACAAGAAACGCTTATCTCTCCAAAGAATGTGTGTGACTAAATTTATTATTCTGATCGAAGGTAATGGCTTAATGAAGTATACCAAACGTAGCCATCGCAGGAAACAAGTCATTTGACAGCGTTTTAAAATAGTCATAACCTCTCCCTCCACTTTGATGTAATAAAATGTATTGCATTATATTAGAACGTTGGCCGGGGTTCTACGTGCATGAGTGAAAGAAAGATCACGTGGGAACTGTTCTGAAATATGGTTTGGCAATCGTGCATTGAATTCCGACTGGGGGAATTTTTGTTAAGGTTGTCTGGAAACAAATTATAAGCAACGACATTTCGGTGGAAGCCTGTGCTCTTAACTTCAAGCAGTTTCCCATTCTACCCAAAGACATGGATATTTTTAGGTGAATACATTTTACGACTCACAAAGATAATTCTTTTATACCTAATCTCCACCGAAATCTCTGATATTTTAGAACCCCAAAAGAAAAAGTATATATATTTTTAAGAAAATGGTTAATTTCTTTACATAAATGCACTGACATTCAAATTACATTTCTATTAAATTTATATTAAATAAATTATTTATTGTAGAAGACGTATTCCTTCATGAGTTACATCATCACATGAGGAGCTACATATTTTCTGTAACTGTGTCAGTGAAATGTGATAAAAATTGTCTTGAGTGTAGATAATACTGATGGGTGATGAAAGAGGGTTTGTTTTCACTTTTAATATTTCAAATTGCAGGTATCCGGTGACAAACATGAATGTTAGTAGATCCTTGCTGTCGACTTGTGTCATCAAGAACCTACCGAATGCAAGCGATTACGCCCACAAACTCAGAGACGAATTAATAGAGTAGAAAAGTAAAACAATGTTGGATTGGGAAAAAAGCAGCCAACTTTCGGTTTACGAACGAGTTCCGTTCCAAGACGTTGTTCGTTATGTGTATCTTGCATTTCTGAGTTTTAACGATACGTATCGTATTCGTTAGCAGCTATTTTAAAACACTAAATCCATGTACTAATTATCATATAATAATTTTCTTATAATTATTGTAATAAATACATTTTTTAAAAGTGTATTTATTTAAATCTTACAATTATGTTGCTATACGTTTGACACCTCGTTTTATAAGGAACTCTATCTATTGGCGACTTTAAATTTTTTTGAATGAATTGCGACGTTCGTTATAGCGAATGTTCGTAAACCGAGAGTTGCCTGTATTTTGCAGTTGATTACATCCATGACGAACACATTAATTTTAATTAAGTACCTTACGAAAATAATGTAGAAATCTGGGAATTGATGTAGGAGCTGGAAAAATAAAAAATAAAAAAGAGAAATATTGTTTGCAGCAAAGAAGGAAAAGTTATTTCTACACAGGAAGTCTTACTGAAATTAATTATGCATGAATGTAGCTGCTTTACTGCATTATTCAGCAGCTAAGATTGCAAGGAGCTTTATCACAACACCTTCAAAATATATTGAGTTGGTACATTGACCGCTTTGTAATGCCCTACCCTTCTGTTCTGGGTAACATCTAATAAAATACATATTTATGCAGATCTAAATAACACAATTGTATATTAATGACTAAATTTCAGTGTTTTAATTTAATTTGCATTAAAGTTGGTGTTCCTGTTAAAAACGTGAATGTTATTTGTGAAGATACGAAGTTAGGAGTTGTGGATTCTTAACCTTAAAACTTCCTAATTTTCATCAAGCCTTCTTGTTGTTCCTTATGCTTCCAACGATTGTGGACAAATATTTACAATTTGGTAACTAATTACAAGAGGTAAGTTAGAATGGTATGTGTTACTAGTAAGTAAATTACACGTGAAATTCCAACTTCGTGGCAGGTTAGATGAGTTATTACCACAAAGAAGGAAGTGACTACTTGCAACAATCGGTAAATAGGTTTCTAGCCAAGCACATTGCTGATTTTACTACATGTCACCACAAAATGAGAATTGAGAAGGCTTGTATCGTATTCATTGGCTGTCACAGTTTTTTGCAGACTTAGCAAAAATAAATAAAATCACAACCAAAAGTGTAACTCATATTACATCAACAAAACAGATAGAAAAACAAAGAGTTGAGTGTTGCTGTGTAAGTGGAACATAGACAGTCAGCATTGTTATGAAACTTTCAGAAAATGTTTCAAATTGTATGTTTATCCATCCACTGCAACATAATACAGTAAAACCTCTCTAACTTGGACACTTGCGGTTCCACGATAATGTGTCCAACTTACAGAAGTGTCCAGGATAGAGGGAAAGGGGAAAATCATCCTCCTTTCAAATTGTGGTGTAATGACAATGTGGTAATTGTAGAGTATTATGGAGCCCTCCCCAAAAAGGAAATTATTGATAAGAAAAATCAAAAGAGTAAATTAAATTTTTACAAATTTTGTTTTCACTAAATTAAACTTGCATGGATAAGCTCAAAGGGAAGGACACCAATACTTTACGTTTACCGACAATGTAATCTATTTACTTACATAATCTAACTACTGTAGGCTTGCTTGAATTAAGAATTAATGACAATAATGGTAATCTTTTGAAACCCACTCTCATGGTTGCACATTACACCCCAGCCTCAATGAAATTTTAAATATTCAGAACGTATTTTTTTAATTGTACTTATGGCAGTAGCTCAACATATGACGTCACTTATTTCTTGCAAAAAAAGTCCATCACAAAACACTGCTTTTTTGCTTTTATCTTGGAATTTGCCATCCTCTTTCTAATTTTTGCTGCAATCCGAATAATTTTTTAACCATTCCTGGTTGACTATGAGGGGAAGCACACCAATTTCTGTTAACACTGTTTAACTCAGTTGCAATACAGTACTGACAAAGTTAAAACTCCAGTTCAACAAAAGAATAACTATACACTTTCACTGTATTCCAATGATGTGTTCAATGTCTCACACCCTCAACCATAAGCTAATCCTCAGGTAGAAGGCATTCATCAGTCAGAAATTCAAAACAACAAAATATTAACTGTAAACGTTTCCCATAAAAGCATTGAAACTAAGTGCATGCATGCACCTGTTCAACTTACAACAAAAGGGGTGGCCAAGTTCCAGGATAAAGGGGTGTCCAAGATATAGGGTGTTGTGGACATGTAAAATTATAGGATATTCGCCGGTTCCAATTAAAAGTGTCCAATATAGAGGGGTGTCCAACTAGAGGGGTTTTACTGTACTTATATTATGCAGATTTTTACAACTAAATCTTCTGAAATGTTTGCACGTCATTTTCATCAGACAGTGCTGGAATCTGTGGAATTGCCTCAGGTTTATATTCTTAACATGTTGTATATTGAGTATAGGGTGTTGAGGAGGATATTTGGGCCTAGGAGAGAAGACGGGGTATGGAGAAGGCTGCATAATTATGAGCTTAAAAATTTGTACTCCACCCCCAATATTGTCAAGGTCATTAAGTCAATAAGAATGAGATGGATGGGTCATGTGGCACACATAGAGGGGCAAGATGTGTTCACCAGATATTGGTCGGGAAGCCTGAGGGGAAGAGACCTCTGGGGAGATCTAGACGTAGATGGGAGGATAATCTCAGGCGGGATTTATCAGAGGTCGGAGTTGAAGGAGACTGGATTTTGTTG